>NW_027664262.1:0-64992 GCF_963264785.1 Psittacula echo
GGATCCTGCCCAGGGATCCAAGGGGACAGAGACCCCTGATCCCATTGATCCCAGATCCCACATCCCATAGATCCCATAGATCCCACATCCCATAGATCCCATAGATCCCACATCCCATAGATCCCATAGATCCCATAGATCCCACATCCCATAGATCCCACATCCCATAGATCCCATAGATCCCATAGATCCCATAGATCCCATAGATCCCATAGATCCCATAGATCTCAGATCCCATAGATCCCATAGATCCCACATCCCATAGATCCCACATCCCATAGATCCCATAGATCCCATAGATCCCACATCCCATAGATCCCATAGATCCCATAGATCCCACATCCCATAGATCCCATAGATCCCATAGATCCCAGATCCCATCGATCCCATCCCCCGTAGATCCCATCCCCCGTAGATCCCAGATCCCGTGGATCCAATCTCCCATCCCCCATCGCTCCCATCCCCCCCCCCGCCCCCCTCCCGTCCCCCCCCCGATCTCTTTCCCAGCTCCCGCTCTGGCACCTCCCGCACATTCCATGGCCCGGGAGCAGCTCCCGGATTCCCCCCCCCCCGCCCCCCCCCCGGCTCCTTCCCTGCCCCCCAAGTGCCAGCGCGGCGGGGGGGGGGGGGGGGGCACTTGTGGGTCTCCGGATGCGCTTGGGGGGGCATTGGGAAAGGGGGGCTCGGAACGGGGAAAGTGGGGTCCAGGGTGGGAAAAGGCGGAGCTGGGGTGGGATAAAGCCCCCCCCTCCCCCCCCCCTTCCCATCCCCCCCCCGATCCCGGCCCCGGAGCCGCGGTCGCTCCCGAATGGATTTTCCGGTCTCCAGGAGAAGAAAGCGGCTCCTGTGCGGGAAAGGGGCCGGGAGCGGGCACCTGGGGGGGAGGCGGCGGGGGGGAGGGATAGGGGATGGGTACGGCACGGAGGGTGCCCCTAGCACCCCATAGCCCCTATGGCACCCATAGACCCCATAGCACCCCATAGACCCCATGGCACCCATAGACCCCATGGCACCCATAGACCCCACAGCACCCCATAGACCCCATGGCACCCATAGACCCCACAGCACCCCATAGACCCCATGGCACCCATAGACCCCACAGCACCCCATAGCCCCTATGGCACCCATAGACCCCACAGCACCCCATAGACCCCATGGCACCCATAGACCCCACAGCACCCCATAGACCCCATGGCACCCATAGACCCCACAGCACACCATAGCCCCTATGGCACCCATAGACCCCACAGCACCCCATAGACCCCATGGCACCCATAGACCCCATAGCACCCCATAGACCCCATGGCACCCATAGACCCCATAGCACCCCATAGACCCCATGACACCCATAGACCCCACAGCACCCCATAGACCCCATGGCACCCCATAGACCCCATAGCACCCCATAGCACCCCATAGCACCCCTTAGCACCCCATAGACCCCATGGCACCCCATAGACCCCACAGCACCCCATAGACCCCATAGACCCCATGGCACCCCATAGACCCCATGGCACCCCATAGACCCCATAGCACCCCATAGCACCCCATAGCACCCCTTAGCACCCCATAGACCCCACAGCACCCCATAGACCCCATAGACCCCATGGCACCCATAGCACCCCACAGCACCCCATAGCACCCCATGGCACCCATAGACCCCATAGCACCCCATAGCACCCCATAGCACCCCATAGCACCTCATAGACCCCATAGCACCCCATAGCACCCCATAGCACCCCATAGCACCTCATAGACCCCACAGCACCCCATAGCACCCCATAGACCCCATAGCACCCCATAGCACCCCATAGCACCTCATAGACCCCATAGCACCCCATAGCACCCCATAGCACCTCATAGACCCCACAGCACCCCATAGACCCCATAGCACCCCATAGCACCCAATGGCCCCCTATGGCACCCCATAGACCCCCTAGCACCCCCTAGCACCCCATAGCACCTCATAGACGCCATAGCACCCTATGGCACCCATTGACCCCAGAGCACCCCATAGACCCCATAGCACCCCATAGCACCCATAGACCCCACAGCACCCCATAGACCCCCTAGCACCCCATAGCACCCTATGACACCCACAGAACCCATAGACCCCATATCACCCATAGACCCCATAGCACTGCATAGACCCTATAGCACCCCATCCCCCCCATTGCCTCCATCCCCCCCATTGCCTCCATTGACCCCCATTACCCCCATTGCCCCCATTCCCCCATTGCCCCCATTACCCCCATTACCCCCATCCCCCCCATCCCCCCCATTGACCCCCATTACCGCCATTGCCCCCATTGCCCCCATTACCTCCATTGCCCCCATTACCCCCATTACCCCCATTGCCCCCATTGCCCCCATTACCCCCATCCCCCCATCCCCCATTGCCCCCATTGCCCCCATTGCCCCCATTGCCCCCATTACCTCCATTGCCCCCATTGCCCCCATTACCCCCATTGCCCCCATTGCCCCCATTACCCCCATCCCCCCATTCCCCCCATTGCCCCCATTGCCCCCATTGCCCCCATTGCCCCCATTGCCCCCATTACCCCCATCCCCCATCCCCCCCATTGCCCCCATTGCCCCCATTGCCCCCATTGCCCCACCCCCCTCACCCCCTCTCTCCCGCAGCCCCTCCCCCCCGGGATCTCCTGGATTCGCTCCGGTTCCGGTCGCAGCCCCCGGGGGTGGGGGCGGGGCCCGGGTTCTGCTCCCAGCGCGGCGCCGGCTCCGATCGCTCCTTCCGGGTCACGCGCGCGGCGCAGCTCAGCGCCCCCACGCGGCGGCTCTTCCCGGGTGAGTCCCAGTGGATCCCGATGGATCCCGATGGATCCCGATGGATCCCGATGGACCCCCATTGGTGCCAAGGATCCCGATGGACCCCAATGGACCCCCCATTGGTGCCAAGGATCCCGATGGACCCCAATGGACCCCCATTGGTGCCAATGGATCCCGATGGACCCCGATGGACCCCCATTGGTGCCAAGGGATCCCGATGGACCCCAATGGACCCCCATTGGTGCCAATGGATCCCGATGGACCCCAATGGACCCCCATTGGTGCCAAGGGATCCCGATGGATCCCGATGGACCCCCATTGGTGCCAATGGATCCCGATGGACCCCAATGGACCCCCATTGGTGCCAAGGGATCCCGATGGACCCCAATGGACCCCCATTGGTGCCAAGGATCCCAATGGACCCCAATGGACCCCCATTGGTGCCAATGGATCCCGATGGACCCCAATGGACCCCCCTTGGTGCCAAGGGATCCCGATGGACCCCGATGGACCCCCCTTGGTGCCAAGGATCCCGATGGACCCCAATGGACCCCCATTGGTGCCAAGGATCCCAATGGACCCCAATGGACCCCCATTGGTGCCAAGGGATCCCGATGGATCCCGATGGACCCCCATTGGTGCCAAGGGATCCCGATGGACCCCAATGGACCCCCATTGGTGCCAAGGGATCCCGATGGATCCCGATGGACCCCCATTGGTGCCAATGGATCCCGATGGACCCCAATGGACCCCCATTGGTGCCAAGGGATCCCGATGGACCCCAATGGACCCCCATTGGTGCCAAGGGATCCCAATGGACCCCGATGGACCCCCACTGGTGCCAAGGGATCCCGATGGATCCCGATGGACCCCCATTGGTGCCAATGGATCCCGATGGACCCCCATTGGTGCCAATGGATCCCGATGGACCCCAATGGACCCCCATTGGTGCCAAGGATCCCAATGGACCCCAATGGACCCCCATTGGTGCCAAGGATCCCGATGGATCCCGATGGACCCCCATTGGTGCCAATGGATCCCGATGGACCCCGATGGACCCCCATTGGTGCCAATGGATCCCGATGGACCCCAATGGACCCCCATTGGTGCCAAGGATCCCAATGGACCCCAATGGACCCCCATTGGTGCCAAGGGATCCCGATGGACCCCAATGGACCCCCATTGGTGCCAAGGGATCCCGATGGACCCCAATGGACCCCCATTGGTGCCAATGGATCCCGATGGACCCCAATGGACCCCCATTGGTGCCAAGGGATCCCGATGGACCCCAATGGACCCCCATTGGTGCCAATGGATCCCGATGGACCCCCATTGGTGCCAAGGGATCCCGATGGACCCCAATGGACCCCCATTGGTGCCAAGGATCCCAATGGACCCCAATGGACCCCCATTGGTGCCAAGGATCCCGATGGACCCCAATGGACCCCCATTGGTGCCAAGGGATCCCGATGGACCCCAATGGACCCCCATTTGTGCCAATGGATCCCGATGGACCCCCATTGGTGCCAAGGATCCCGATGGACCCCAATGGACCCCCATTGGTGCCAATGGATCCCGATGGACCCCCATTGGTGCCAAGGGATCCCGATGGACCCCAATGGACCCCCATTGGTGCCAAGGATCCCAATGGACCCCAATGGACCCCCATTGGTGCCAAGGGATCCCGATGGACCCCAATGGACCCCCATTGGTGCCAAGGGATCCCGATGGACCCCAATGGACCCCCATTGGTGCCAAGGGATCCCGATGGATCCCGATGGACCCCCATTGGTGCCAATGGATCCCAATGGACCCCAATGGACCCCCATTGGTGCCAAGGGATCCCGATGGACCCCAATGGACCCCCATTGGTGCCAAGGGATCCCAATGGACCCCGATGGACCCCCACTGGTGCCAAGGGATCCCGATGGATCCCGATGGACCCCCATTGGTGCCAATGGATCCCGATGGACCCCCATTGGTGCCAATGGATCCCGATGGGCCCCAATGGACCCCCATTGGTGCCAAGGATCCCAATGGACCCCAATGGACCTCCATTGGTGCCAAGGATCCCGATGGATCCCGATGGACCCCCATTGGTGCCAATGGATCCCGATGGACCCCGATGGACCCCCATTGGTGCCAATGGATCCCGATGGACCCCAATGGACCCCATTTGGTGCCAAGGATCCCGATGGACCCCAATGGACCCCCATTGGTGCCAAGGATCCCGATGGATCCCGATGGACCCCCATTGGTGCCAATGGATCCCGATGGACCCCAATGGACCCCCATTGGTGCCAAGGATCCCGATGGACCCCAATGGACCCCCATTGGTGCCAATGGATCCCGATGGATCCCGATGGACCCCCATTGGTGCCAATGGATCCCGATGGACCCCGATGGACCCCCATTGGTGCCAAGGGATCCCGATGGACCCCAATGGACCCCCATTGGTGCCAAGGGATCCCGATGGACCCCAATGGACCCCCATTGGTGCCAATGGATTCCGATCGACCCCAATGGACCCCCATTGGTGCCAAGGATCCCAATGGACCCCAATGGACCCCCATTGGTGCCAAGGATCCCGATGGACCCCAATGGACCCCCATTGGTGCCAAGGATCCCAATGGACCCCAATGGACCCCCATTGGTGCCAAGGGATCCCGATGGACCCCAATGGACCCCCATTGGTGCCAATGGATCCCGATGGACCCCCATTGGTGCCAATGGATCCCGATGGACCCCAATGGACCCCCATTGGTGCCAATGGATCCCGATGGACCCCAGTGGACCCCCATTGGTGCCAATGGATCCCGATGGACCCCAATGGACCCCCATTGGTGCCAATGGATCCCGATGGACCCCAATGGACCCCCATTGGTGCCAATGGATCCCGATGGACCCCAATGGACCCCCATTGGTGCCAATGGATCCCAATGGACCCCAATGGACCTCAATTGGTCTCAATGGATCCACTTCC
This sequence comes from Psittacula echo, assembly GCF_963264785.1. Taxonomy (NCBI): domain Eukaryota; kingdom Metazoa; phylum Chordata; class Aves; order Psittaciformes; family Psittacidae; genus Psittacula; species Psittacula echo. The sequence goes on from NW_027664262.1 coordinate 5,774, forward strand.
CAATGGACCCCAATGGATCCCAAAGGACGTCAATTGGTCCCAGTGGACCCCAGTGGACCCCAATGGACCCCATTGGTGCCAATGGATCCCAATGGACCCCAATGGACCTCAATTGGTCCCAATGGATCCACTTCCCAATGGACCCCAATGGATCCGCTTCTGAATGGATCCCAATGGATCCGCTTCCCAGTGGATCCACCATATCTCCATGGATCTGCTTACTAATGGATCCACTTACCAATGGATCCAACATGTCCCAATGGATCCAATGCATCCCAATGGATCTGCTTCCCAATAGATCCAGCATATCCCAATGGATCCCAATGGATCCGCTTCCCAATGGATCCAACATATCCCAGTGGATCCGCTTCCCAATGGATCCGCTTCCCAATGGATCTACCCTATCCCAGTGGATCCAATGTATCCCAATGGATCTTCTTCCCGATGGACCTGCCGTATCCCAGTGGATCCACCACACCCCAACGGATCCGCTTCGCACTGGATCCACCACACCCCAACGGATCCGCTTCCCACCGGATCCACCACACCCCAATGGATCCACTTCGCACCGGATCCACCACACCCCAATGGATCCACTTCCCACCGGATCCACCACACCCCAACGGATCCACTTCCCACCGGATCCACCACACCCCAACGGATCCACTTCCCACCGGATCCACCACACCCCAACGGATCCGCTTCCCACCGGATCCACCACACCCCAATGGATCCACTTCCCACCGGATCCACCACACCCCAACGGATCCACTTCCCACCGGATCCACCACACCCCAACGGATCCGCTTCCCACCGGATCCACCACACCCCAATGGATCCACTTCCCACCGGATCCACCACACCCCAACGGATCCGCTTCCCACCGGATCCACCATATCCCAAGGGCTCCCCCTCGCCCCGCAGGGAGATTCCCGGCGGATTTCTCCGTCATGGCGCTGGTGAAGCCCAAGGCCGGGATCCAGGCGTTCCTCCTGTCTGTGTACAACGGGGCCGGGATCCAGCAGCTGGGGCTGGAGCTGGGCCATTCTCCCGTCTTCCTGTACGAGGACCAGCGCGGGCTCCCGCATCCCGAGGATTATCCCATCTTCCACGGCCTCCACCTCGCCGACGGCAAGTGGGTACCTGCGGCGCTCCCAGCGTCCAATGGGAAGGACCCCATCCCGGGGGAACCAATGGGAATGACCCCATCCCGGGGGAACCAATGGGAATGACCCCATCCCGGGGGAACCAATGGGAATGACCCCATCCCATGGGTACCAATGGGGATGTCCCCATCCCACGCATCCCAATGGGGATGTCCCCATCCCACGCATCCCAATGGGGACGTCCCCATCCCACGGGTACCAATGGGGACGTCCCCATCCCACGCATCCCAATGGGGATGTCCCCATCCCACGCATCCCAATGGGGATGTCCCCATCCCACGGGTACCAATGGGGATGTCCCCATCCCACGGGTACCAATGGGGATGTCCCCATCCCACGCATCCCAATGGGGACGTCCCCATCCCACACATCCCAATGGGGATGTCCCCATCCCACGCATCCCAATGGGGATGTCCCCATCCCACGCATCCCAAAGGGGACGTCCCCATCCCACGCATCCCAATGGGGACGTCCCCATCCCACGCATCCCAATGGGGACATCCCCATCCCACGCATCCCAATGGGGACGTCCCCATCCCACGCATCCCAAAGGGGACGTCCCCATCCCACGCATCCCAATGGGGACGTCCCCATCCCACGCATCCCAATGGGGACGTCCCCATCCCACGCATCCCAATGGGGACGTCCCCATCCCACGCATCCCAATGGGGATGTCCCCATCCCACGCATCCCAATGGGGACGTCCCCATCCCACGCATCCCAATGGGGACGTCCCCATCCCACGCATCCCAATGGGGATGTCCCCATCCCATGCATCCCAATGGGGACGTCCCCATCCCATGCATCCCAATGGGGATGTCCCCATCCCACGCATCCCAATGGGGACGTCCCCATCCCACGCATCCCAATGGGGACGTCCCCATCCCACGGATCCCAATGGGGATGTCCCCATCCCATGCATCCCAATGGGGATGTCCCCATCCCATGCATCCCAATGGGGACGTCCCCATCCCACGGATCCCAATGGGGATGTCCCCATCCCACGCATCCCAATGGGGACGTCCCCATCCCACGCATCCCAATGGGGACGTCCCCATCCCACGGATCCCAATGGGGACGTCCCCATCCCACGCATCCCAATGGGGATGTCCCCATCCCACGCATCCCAAAGGGGACGTCCCCATCCCACGCATCCCAATGGGGACGTCCCCATCCCACGCATCCCAATGGGGACGTCCCCATCCCACGCATCCCAATGGGGACGTCCCCATCCCATGGATCCCAATGGGGACATCCCCATCCCACGGGTACCAATGGGGACGTCCTCATCCCACGCATCCCAATGGGGACGTCCCCATCCCACGCATCCCAATGGGGACATCCCCATCCCACGCATCCCAATGGGGATGTCCCCATCCCACGCATCCCAATGGGGACGTCCCCATCCCACGCATCCCAATGGGGACGTCCCCATCCCATGGATCCCAATGGGGACATCCCCATCCCACGGGTACCAATGGGGACGTCCTCATCCCACGCATCCCAATGGGGACGTCCCCATCCCACGCATCCCAATGGGGACATCCCCATCCCACGCATCCCAATGGGGATGTCCCCATCCCACGCATCCCAATGGGGATGTCCCCATCCCACGCATCCCAATGGGGACGTCCCCATCCCACGCATCCCAATGGGGATGTCCCCATCCCATGCATCCCAATGGGGATGTCCCCATCCCATGCATCCCAATGGGGACGTCCCCATCCCATGCATCCCAATGGGGATGTCCCCATCCCACGCATCCCAATGGGGACGTCCCCATCCCACGCATCCCAATGGGGACGTCCCCATCCCACGGATCCCAATGGGGATGTCCCCATCCCATGCATCCCAATGGGGATGTCCCCATCCCATGCATCCCAATGGGGACGTCCCCATCCCACGGATCCCAATGGGGATGTCCCCATCCCACGCATCCCAATGGGGACGTCCCCATCCCACGCATCCCAATGGGGACGTCCCCATCCCACGGATCCCAATGGGGACGTCCCCATCCCACGCATCCCAATGGGGATGTCCCCATCCCACGCATCCCAAAGGGGACGTCCCCATCCCACGCATCCCAATGGGGACGTCCCCATCCCACGCATCCCAATGGGGACGTCCCCATCCCACGCATCCCAATGGGGACGTCCCCATCCCATGGATCCCAATGGGGACATCCCCATCCCACGGGTACCAATGGGGACGTCCTCATCCCACGCATCCCAATGGGGACGTCCCCATCCCACGCATCCCAATGGGGACATCCCCATCCCACGCATCCCAATGGGGATGTCCCCATCCCACGCATCCCAATGGGGACGTCCCCATCCCACGGATCCCAATGGGGACGTCCCCATCCCATGCATCCCAATGGGGACGTCCCCATCCCATGCATCCCAATGGGGACGTCCCCATCCCACGGATCCCAATGGGGACGTCCCCATCCCACGCATCCCAATGGGGACGTCCCCATCCCACGGATCCCAATGGGGACGTCCCCATCCCACGCATCCCAATGGGGATGTCCCCATCCCACGCATCCCAATGGGGACGTCCCCATCCCACGCATCCCAATGGGGACGTCCCCATCCCACGCATCCCAATGGGGACGTCCCCATCCCACGCATCCCAATGGGGACGTCCCCATCCCACGCATCCCAATGGGGACGTCCCCATCCCACGCATCCCAATGGGGACGTCCCCATCCCACGGGTACCAATGGGGACGTCCCCATCCCATGGATCCCATTGGGACCGTCCCCCCCTCAGGTGGCATCGCTTGGCCTGGAGCGTGCGGCGCCGCTCGGTCACCCTGCTCGTGGACTGCGTGCGCCGGGAGACGCGGGCGCTGCCGCGCAGCTCCAGCCCCTCCATCGCCACCGACGGCGTCACCGTGCTCGGGGCCCGCGCCCGGGGGCAGGAGGGCTTCCAGGTACGGAACACGCTCGTTCCCACCCCATTGCGCCCCATTGCACCCCATTGCATCCCATTGCACCCCATTGCGCCCCATTGCACCCCGTTGCACCCCATTGCACCCCATTGCACCCCATTGCATCCCATTGCACCCCATTGCATCCCATTGCATCCCATTGCACCCCATTGCACCCCATTGCATCCCATTGCACCCCATAGCACCCCATTGCACCCCATTGCATCCCATTGCACCCCATTGCACCCCATTACATCCAATTACACCCCATTACACCCCATTACACCCCATAGCACCCCATTGCACCCCATTTCACCCCATTGCACCCCATTGCACCCCATTGCACCCCATTTCACCCCATTACACCCCATTACACCCCATTTCCCCCCCATTTCACCCCATTACACCCCATTGCACCCCATTTCACCCCATTACACCCCATTGCACCCCATTACACCCCATTTCACCCCATTGCACCCCATTGCACCCCATTTCACCCCATTACACCCCATTACACCCCATTTCCCCCCATTTCACCCCATTACACCCCATTTCACCCCATTACACCCCATTACACCCCATTACACCCCATTTCACCCCATTTCCCCCCCATTTCACCACATTGCACCCCATTGCACCCCATAGCACCCCATAGCACCCCATTGCACCCCATTGCACCCCATTGCACCCCATTTTCCCCCTATTTCACCTTTCTCACCCCGTTTCGCCCCATAGGGGGACATCCAACAGCTGCTCATCTCCGATGACCCCCAAGCAGCCTTCGACTACTGCGAGCTCTATGGGCCCCGTTGTGCCCCCCAGGGCCTGGGACCAGCCCGGCAGCACCAGGAGGTGGGATGGGGAGGGATAAAGTGGGAATGGGAGGGGTTGGGATGGGATTGGGTGGGACTGGGTGGGATTGGATGGGATTGGGATGGGGAGGGATAAAGTGGGAATGGGATGGGATTGGGTGGGATTGGGATGGGTTGGGATGGGATTGGGTGGGATTGGGATGGGGAGAGATGGGATTGGGATGGGGAGGGATGGGTTGGGATAAAGTGGGAATGGGATGGGATTGGGATGGGATTGGGTGGGATTGGGATGGGGTGGGATAAAGTGGGAATGGGATGGGATTGGGTGGGATTGGGATTGGGTGGGATAAAGTGGGAATGGGATGGGATTGGGTGGGATTGGGATGGGTTGGGATGGGATTGGGTGGGATTGGGATGGGTTGGGATGGGATTGGGTGGGATTAGGTGGGATTAGAATGACTTGGCAGGGATTTCAGTGTCCCCCCCCCCAGCACCCTGGGGTCACCCTGGGGTCCTCACGTCGGGTGGTTTGTGTCTTGTGTTCCCCCCCACCATTGTCTGCCCTGTTGGTCTGCACCACCCTCATCCCCTCCATCCCATCATCATCCCCTCCATCCCATCATCATCCCCTCCATCCCATCATCACCCCCTCCATCCCATCATCACCCCCTCCATCCCATCATCATCCCCTCCATCCCTTCATCATCCCCTCCATCCCTTCATCATCCCCTCCATCCCATCATCACCCCCTCCATCCCATCATCACCCCCTCCATCCCATCATCATCCCCTCCATCCCATCATCATCCCCTCCATCCCTTCATCATCCCCTCCATCCCATCATCATCCCCTCCATCCCTTCATCATCCCCTCCATCCCATCATCACCCCCTCCATCCCATCATCACCCCCTCCATCCCATCATCATCCCCTCCATCCCATCATCATCCCCTCCATCCCTTCATCATCCCCTCCATCCCATCATCATCCCCTCCATCCCATCATCATCCCCTCCATCCCTTCATCATCCCCTCCATCCCTTCATCATCCCCTCCATCCCATCATCATCCCCTCCATCCCTTCATCACCCCCTCCATCCCATCATCACCCCCTCCATCCCATCATCACCCCCTCCATCCCATCATCATCCCCTCCATCCCTTCATCATCCCCTCCATCCCATCATCACCCCCTCCATCCCATCATCACCCCCTCCATCCCATCATCATCCCCTCCATCCCATCATCACCCCCTCCATCCCATCATCATCCCCTCCATCCCATCATCATCCCCTCCATCCCATCATCATCTCCTCCATCCCATCATCATCCCCTCCATCCCTTCATCATCCCCTCCATCCCTTCATCATCCCCTCCATCCCATCATCATCCCCTTCATCCCATCATCATCCCCTCCATCCCATCATCATCCCCTCCATCCCATCATCATCCCCTCCATCCCACCATCATCCCCTCCATCCCATCATCATCCCCTCCATCCCATCATCATCCCCTCCATCCCTTCATCATCCCCTCCATCCCACCATCATCCCCTCCATCCCACCATCATCCCCTCCATCCCTTCATCATCCCCTCCATCCCACCATCATCCCCTCCATCCCACCATCATCCCCTCCATCCCATCATCATCCCCTCCATCCCATCATCATCCCCTCCATCCCATCATCATCCCCTCCATCCCATCATCATCCCCTCCATCCCTTCATCATCCCCTCCATCCCTTCATCATCCCCTCCATCCCATCATCATCCCCTCCATCCCATCATCACCCCCTCCATCCCATCATCACCCCCTCCATCCCATCATCATCCCCTCCATCCCATCATCATCCCCTCCATCCCTTCATCATCCCCTCCATCCCATCATCATCCCCTCCATCCCTTCATCATCCCCTCCATCCCACCATCATCCCCTCCATCCCTTCATCATCCCCTCCATCCCACCATCATCCCCTCCATCCCATCATCATCCCCTCCATCCCATCATCACCCCCTCCATCCCATCATCATCCCCTCCATCCCACCATCATCCCCTCCATCCCATCATCATCCCCTCCATCCCATCATCATCCCCTCCATCCCTTCATCATCCCCTCCATCCCACCATCATCCCCTCCATCCCACCATCATCCCCTCCATCCCACCATCATCCCCTCCATCCCATCATCATCCCCTCCATCCCATCATCATCCCCTCCATCCCTTTATCATCCCCTCCATCCCATCATCACCCCCTCCATCCCATCATCATCCCCTCCATCCCATCATCATCCCCTCCATCCCACCATCATCCCCTCCATCCCATCATCATCCCCTCCATCCCATCATCATCCCCTCCATCCCTTCATCATCCCCTCCATCCCATCATCACCCCCTCCATCCCTTCATCATCCCCTCCATCCCTTCATCATCCCCTCCATCCCATCATCATCCCCTCCATCCCATCATCATCCCCTCCATCCCTTCATCATCCCCTCCATCCCACCATCATCCCTTCCTTCTCACCTTCATCACCTTCATTTCCATCACCTCCATGACCCCCATTGCCCGCCCTGCGAGGTAGCCCCCCCCCAACCCCCCCCCCAAGGCCAGCAACCCCAAGAGCCACCGGATGATGAGCACGGATGGGAACCCCCCAGCCAACGGGAAGGGGAAATCTCTTGGGAAGCATCCCAGGAATGGGGGGGACAAGAAGATGGGGCTGAGGTTCCCCTCCAGGAGTCAAGGCAACAGCTACCAGCAGGTAGAGAATGATCCTGCACCCATCACCCATCCATATCCATCCATCCATATCCATCCATCCATATCCATCCATCCATCATCCATCCATCCATCCATATCCATCCATTCATCCATATCCATCCATATCCATCCATCCATATCCATCCATCACCCATCCATATCCATCCATCCATCATCCATCCATCCATATCCATCCATTCATCCATATCCATCCATATCCATCCACCACCCATCCATATCCATCCATATCCATCCATTCATCCATATCCATCCATATCCATCCATCCATATCCATCCACCACCCATCCATATCCATCCATCCATCCATATCCATCCATTCATCCATATCCATCCATATCCATCCATCCATATCCATCCATCCATATCCATCCATTCATCCATATCCATCCATATCCATCCATTCATCCATATCCATCCATATCCATCCATCCATATCCATCCACCACCCATCCATATCCATCCATCCATCCATATCCATCCATTCATCCATATCCATCCATATCCATCCATCCATATCCATCCATCACCCATCCATATCCATCCATCCATCATCCATCCATCCATATCCATCCATTCATCCGTATCCATCCATATCCATCCATCACCCATCCATATCCATCCATCCCCATCCATCCATATCCATCCATCCATATCCATCCATTCATCCATATCCATCCATTCATCCATATCCATCCATATCCATCCATCCTCCATCCCTATCCATCCCTATCCTGATCCATCCCTCATCCCTCTCCCCCCAGACCCAGCCTGGGTCCCCCCTTCCTTGTGTGTCTCCATCTCCCACTGCTTTGCTTGCCCGCCCGTCCCCCCCTTCTCTCACCCCATAACCCCCCAACCCCCCCCCTCAGGTTCTTGGGGGCCTCCTCCCCATAGGAGAACCTTGGGGGGTCACCATCCCCCCGAATTCCACCCCGGGACCCCCCCACAACCCTGATGGTGCCTTTGGGGAGGAGATGGGGCCAATGCAGGTGACACCATGAGGGCACCATTGGGGGGGCATTAGGGATCCGTGCATCCCATCATTCATGGTGCTTCTCCTCCATGGTGTCCATCAGGATGAGGATGAGGATGAGGATGAGGATGGGGATCCCCACCGGGCGTATGAGCACGTTTCTATGGACCCCCCCGAAGAGCTGGGTGTAAGGGGGGGGGGCCCTGAGTGCCCGCCTGCTCCCATCCTCGGCTGTGTCCCCAGCTGTGACGTCACCCAGGGCTTGTGTGACGTCATCACCTGCATCCCTCTGCTTCCTCCCCTTTGGCTTGGCAGCCCCCCCCCCCAATCCTCCTTTGGGGGGGGGGGGGGATTTAACCCAGCTTCATCCCAGCTTCATCCCAGCCTCATCCCAGCCTCATCCCAGCCTCATCCCAGCTTCATCCCAGCCTCATCCCAGCCTCATCCCAGCCTCATCCCAGCCTTATCCCAGCCTCATCCCAGCCTCATCCCAGCTTCATCCCAGCCTCATCCCAGCCTCATCCCAGCCTCATCCCAGCCTCATCCCAGCTTCATCCCAGCCTCATCCCAGCCTCATCCCAGCCTCATCCCAGCCTCATCCCAGCCTCATCCCAGCCTCATCCCAGCTTCATCCCAGCCTCATCCCAGCCTCATCCCAACCTCATCCCAGCCTCATCCCAGCTTCATCCCAGCCTCATCCCAGCTTCATCCCAGCCTCATCCCAGCCTCATCCCAGCCTCATCCCAGCTTCATCCCAGCCTCATCCCAGCCTCATCCCAGCCTCATCCCAGCCTCATCCCACCTTTAACCAACCTTTAACCCAATTTAAATCCAATTTAAGTCCAACTTAAACCCAACTTTAAGCCATCTTCAGCCCTAATTAAGCCCAACTCAACCCAATTCAACCCCAACCCAACCCAATTCAACCCAACCCAACCCAACCCAACCCAACCCAACCCAACTCAACCCAACTCAACCCAACCCAACCCAACTCAACCCAACCCAACTCAACCCAACCCAACCCAAACCAAACCAACCCAACCCAACCCAACTCAACCCAACCCAACCCAACCCAACCCAACTCAACCCAACCCAACTCAACCCAACTCAACCCAACTCAACCCAACCCAACCCAACCCAACCCAACTCAACCCAACTCAACCCAACCCAACTCAACCCAACTCAACCCAACTCAACTCAACCCAACCCAACCCAACCCAACCCAACCCAGCCCAACCCAACTCAACCCAACCCAAACCAACCCAACCCAACTCAACCCAACCCAACCCAACCCAACCCAACTCAACCCAACCCAACTCAACCCAACCCAGCTCAACCCAACCCAACCCAACCCAACCCAGCCCAACCCAACCCAACCCAGCCCAACCCAACTCAACCCAACCCAACCCAACCCAACCCAACCCAACCCAACCCAACCCAACTCAACCCAACCCAACCCAACCCAACTCAACCCAACCCAACCCAACCCAACCCAGCCCAACCCAACTCAACCCAACCCAACCCAACCCAGCCCAACCCAACCCAACTCAACCCAGCCCAACCCAACTCAACCCAACCCAACCCAACCCAACTCAACCCAACCCAACCCAACTCAACCCAGCCCAACCCAACTCAACCCAACCCAACCCAACCCAACCCAACCCAACTCAACCCAACTCAACCCAACCCAGCCCAACTCAACCCAACCCAACCCAACTCAACCCAACCCAACCCAACTCAACCCAACCCAGCCCAACCCAACTCAACCCAACCCAACTCAACCCAACCTAACTCAACCCAACTCAACCCAACCCAACTCAACCCAACTCAACCCAACCCAACCCAACCCAACTCAACCCAACTCAACCCAACCCAACCCAACTCAACCCAACCCAACCCAACCCAACTCAACCCAACCCAACTCAACCCAACCCAAACCAACCCAACCCAACCCAACCCAACTCAACCCAACCCAACCCAACTCAACCCAACCCAACCCCAACCCAACTCAACCCAACCCAACCCAACCCAACTCAACCCAACCCAACTCAACCCAACTCAACTCAACCCAACCCAACTCAACCCAACCCAACCCAACCCAACCCAACTCAACCCAACCCAACCCAACTCAACCCAACCCAACCCAACTCAACCCAACCCAACCCAACCCAACCCAACTCAACCCAACCCAACCCAACCCAACCCAACCCAACCCAACCCAACTCAACCCAGCCCAACCCAACTCAACCCAACCCAACCCAACTCAACCCAACCCAACCCAACCCAACCCAACCCAACCCAACCCAACTCAACCCAACCCAACCCAACTCAACCCAACTCAACCCAACCCAACCCAACTCAACCCAACCCAACTCAACCCAACCCAACCCAACCCAACCCAACCCAACTCAACCCAACCCAACCCAACCCAACCCAACCCAACCCAACTCAACCCAGCCCAACCCAACTCAACCCAACCCAACCCAACTCAACCCAACCCAACCCAGCTCAACCCAACTCAACGCTGCCATTCATGTGGGGCTGAAGCGAGGGGTCAGGGGCCTTTGGGGGACAGGACACGCACATGTGGGGTGCCCCTCACTGATGGGTCCCATTGTGGGGGGGTTACATGTCTGCCCCCCCCAGGCTGTGCTCAGCGTCAGGGGCTACAAGGGTGAGAAGGGGGAACCTGCTGTCCTCGAGCCGGTACGTGTGTGCCCCCCTTGTCCCCCCATGTCCCCCCCATGTCCCCAGTGTTACCAGACCCCCCCCCCACCACCTCTTTTTCTTCTCTCATAGGGAATGTTGGTGGAAGGCCCCCCCGGACCTGAGGGACCAGCGGTAAGACCCCCCCATTGGCTGATGCAATGGGGGGGGGTGATGCCATCAGGTCCACCTTGGTGTCCCCATCACCCCATGGGTCTGTTGGCACCTCCATAGGGAATGTCAGGACCTCCAGGGACACAGGGACCACCAGGAGCACCGGGAGAGCCGGGAGAGAGGGTGAATACCCAGGATGCCATTGAGCGCCCATCACCCCATTGATCCCACCCTTGTTCCATTGACCCCCCATTATCAAATTGCTCCCCCATCATCCCATTGATCCCCATCACCCCATTGACGCCCCCATCACCCCATTGATCCCCCATCATCCCATTGATCCCACATCACCCCATTGACCCCCCCATCATCCCATTGACCCCCCCATCACCCCATTGACCCCCCCATCATCCCACTGATCCCCCATCATCCCATTGATCCCCCATCACCCCATTGACCCCCCCATCACCCCATTGATCCCCCATCACCCCATTGACCCCCCCATCATCCCATTGATCCCCCATCACCCCATTGACCCCCCCATCATCCCACTGATCCCCCATCAACCCATTGACCCCCCCATCATCCCATTGATCCCCCATCACCCCATTGACGCCCCCATCATCCCATTGATCCCCCATCACCCCATTGACCCCCCATCATCCCATTGATCCCCCATCACCCCATTGACCCCCCCATCATCCCACTGATCCCCCATCACCCCATTGACCCCCCCATCACCCCATTGATACCCCATCACCCCATTGACCCCCCCATCATCCCATTGATCCCCCATCACCCCATTGACCCCCCCATCATCCCACTGATCCCCCATCACCCCATTGATCCCCCATCACCCCATTGACCCCCCTTATGCCCCCAGGGCTCCCCCGGCCGGGCCGGCCTCCCTGGCTCTGATGGGACCCCTGGCCCCCCTGGCACCTCCATGATGCTCCCGGTGAGTGCCCATGGGCTCCCCCCATCCCAACCCCCAACGAACCCCTCCCCTCTTTGGGGCTGGGGGGGGGGGTTGTTCCCATCCCAATCCCATTCCATTCCCATCCCAATCCCATCCCATTCCCATCCCAGTTCCGCTTCGGCAGCAGCGCTGGGGACAAGGGCCCGGTGGTGGCGGCGCAGGAGGCCCAAGCCCAGGCCATCCTCCAGCAAGCAAGGGTGAGCAATGGGGGGCACCAGCCCCCCCAAACCCCTTCCAATGGGATCCCCACACCTCTTCCAATGGGATCCCCACACTCCTTCCAATGGGATCCCCAAACCCATTCCAATGGGATCCCCAAACCCATTCCAATGGGATCCCCACACCTCTTCCAATGGGATCCCCACACCCCTTCCAATGGGATCCCCACACCCATTCCAATGGGATCCCCACACTCCTTCCAATGGGATCCCCAAACCCATTCCAATGGGATCCCCAAACCCATTCCAATGGGATCCCCAAACCCATTCCAATGGGATCCCCACACTCCTTCCAATGGGATCCCCAAACCCATTCCAATGGGATCCCCAAACCCATTCCAATGGGATCCCCACACCCCTTCCAATGGGATCCCCAAACCCATTCCAATGGGATCCCCACACCCATTCCAATGGGATCCCCACATCCATTCCAATGGGATCCCCAAACCCATTCCAATGGGATCCCCACACCCATTCCAATGGGATCCCCACACCCCTTCCAATGGGATCCCCAAACCCATTCCAATGGGATCCCCAAACCCATTCCAATGGGATCCCCAAACCCATTCCAATGGGATCCCCACACCCCTTCCAATGGGATCCCCAAACCCATTCCAATGGGATCCCCACACTCCTTCCAATGGGATCCCCACACTCCTTCCAATGGGATCCCCAAACCCATTCCAATGGGATCCCCACACTCCTTCCAATGGGATCCCCACACCCATTCCAATGGGATCCCCAAACCCATTCCAATGGGATCCCCACACTCCTTCCAATGGGATCCCCACACCCCTTCCAATGGGATCCCCAAACCCATTCCAATGGGATCCCCACACTCCTTCCAATGGGATCCCCAAACCCATTCCAATGGGATCCCCACACCCCTTCCAATGGGATCCCCAAACCCATTCCAATGGGATCCCCACACTCCTTCCAATGGGATCCCCACACCCATTCCAATGGGATCCCCAAACCCATTCCAATGGGATCCCCACACTCCTTCCAATGGGATCCCCACACCCCTTCCAATGGGATCCCCAAACCCATTCCAATGGGATCCCCACACTCCTTCCAATGGGATCCCCAAACCCATTCCAATGGGATCCCCACACCCCTTCCAATGGGATCCCCAAACCCATTCCAATGGGATCCCCACACTCCTTCCAATGGGATCCCCACACCCATTCCAATGGGATCCCCAAACCCATTCCAATGGGATCCCCAAACCCATTCCAATGGGATCCCCACACTCCTTCCAATGGGATCCCCAAACCCATTCCAATGGGATCCCCACACCCCTTCCAATGGGATCCCCAAACCCATTCCAATGGGATCCCCAAACCCATTCCAATGGGATCCCCACACCCCTTCCAATGGGATCCCCAAACCCATTCCAATGGGATCCCCACACTCCTTCCAATGGGATCCCCAAACCCATTCCAATGGGATCCCCACACCCCTTCCAATGGGATCCCCAAACCCATTCCAATGGGATCCCCACACTCCTTCCAATGGGATCCCCACCCCTTCCCCCCCAGGTGATGCCCATGGATTGACCCCCAAATCCTGCCCCAAAGCTCCCCTTTCCCAAGGAATCCCGGGAATAACCCCCCCCCCCTTTCCTTCCCAGCTGGCTCTGCGGGGCCCCCCCGGTCCCATGGGATTCACCGGCCGCCCTGGCCCCATGGTGGGTACCGCCTGCCTCCGGCCTGGCCTCGGAGCGGGATAACGCTGGGATCCGGGATGCGCATCCCTGATCCCTCCCTTTCCCACCCCGTTCCCAGGGCCAGCCCGGCAGCACCGGGATAAAGGGGGAATGCGGAGACTTCGGCCCGCAGGTGAGTGCGGGGCCGGGCGGCGGGCGCATCCCAACGTATCCCCATGGCTGGAATCTCGCGCTCTTTCCATAGGGACCACGAGGCCCCCAAGGCCTCACGGGAGCCCCTGGAAAACCGGGTCGGAGGGTGAGATGTGGGGCTGGAAAGGTTGGGAAGAATGGGAAGGGGGGGGTCCTGCGTCCCATTGCGTCCCATTGCGTCCCACTGCGTCCCATTGCATCCCATTGCGTCCCACTGCGTCCTATTGCGTCCCATTGCGTCCCACTGCGTCCCATTGCGTCCCATTGCGTCCCATTGCGTCCCACTGCGTCCCATTGCGTCCCATTGCGTCCCACTGCGTCCTATTGCGTCCCATTGCGTCCCACTGCGTCCCATTGCGTCCCATTGCGTCCCATTGCGTCCCACTGCGTCCCATTGCGTCCCACTGCGTCCCATTGCGTCCCATTGCGTCCCACTGCGTCCCACTGAGTCCCATTGCGTCCCATTGCGTCCCATTGCGTCCCACTGCGTCCCATTGCGTCCCACTGCGTCCCACTGCGTCCCATTGCGTCCCATTGCGTCCCACTGCGTCCCACTGCGTCCCATTGCGTCCCATTGCGTCCCATTGCGTCCCATTGCGTCCCATTGCGTCCCATTGCGTCCCACTGCGTCCCATTGCGTCCCACTGCGTCCCATTGCGTCCCACTGCGTTCCACTGCGTCCCATTGCGTCCCACTGCGTCCCACTGCGTCCCATTGCGTCCCACTGCGTCCCATTGCGTCCCACTGCGTTCCACTGCGTCCCATTGCGTCCCATTGCGTCCCACTGCGTCCCACTGCGTCCCACTGCGTCCCACTGCGTCCCATTGCGTCCCATTGTGTCCCACTGCGTCCCATTGCGTCCCATTGTGTCCCACTGCGTCCCATTGCGTCCCACTGCATCCCACTGCGTCCCATTGCGTCCCACTGCGTCCCATTGCGTCCCACTGCGTCCCACTGCGTCCCACTGCGTCCCATTGCGTCCCACTGCGTCCCACTGCGTCCCACTGCGTCCCACTGCGTCCCACTGCGTCCCATTGCGTCCCACTGCGTCCCACTGCGTCCCATTGCGTCCCACTGCGTCCCATTGCGTCCCATTGCGTCCCATTGCGTCCCATTGCGTCCCACTGCGTCCCACTGCGTCCCACTGCGTCCCATTGCGTCCCACTGCGTCCCACTGCGTCCCACTGCGTCCCACTGCATCCCATTGCGTCCCATTGCGTCCCACTGCGTCCCACTGCGTCCCATTGCGTCCCACTGCGTCCCACTGCGTCCCACTGCGTCCCACTGCGTCCCATTGCGTCCCACTGCGTCCCACTGCGTCCCACTGCGTCCCATTGCGTCCCATTGCGTCCCACTGCGTCCCACTGCGTCCCACTGCGTCCCACTGCGTCCCATTGCGTCCCACTGCGTCCCACTGCGTCCCACTGCGTCCCACTGCGTCCCATTGCGTCCCATTGCGTCCCACTGCGTCCCACTGCGTCCCATTGCGTCCCACTGCGTCCCACTGCGTCCCATTGCGTCCCACTGCGTCCCATTGCGTCCCATTGCGTCCCATTGCGTCCCACTGCGTCCCATTGCGTCCCACTGCGTCCCATTGCGTCCCATTGCGTCCCACTGCGTCCCATTGCGTCCCATTGCGTCCCACTGTGTCCCATTGCGTCCCACTGCGTCCCACTGCGTCCCACTGAGTCCCATTGCGTCCCACTGCGTCCCATTGCGTCCCATTGCGTCCCACTGCGTCCCATTGCGTCCCATTGCGTCCCACTGCGTCCCATTGCGTCCCACTGCGTCCCATTGCGTCCCATTGCGTCCCACTGCATCCCACTGCGTCCCACTGCGTCCCATTGCGTCCCACTGCGTCCCACTGCGTCCCATTGCGTCCCACTGCGTCCCATTGCGTCCCATTGCGTCCCATTGCGTCCCACTGCGTCCCACTGCGTCCCATTGCGTCCCACTGCATCCCATTGCATCCCACTGCGTCCCACTGCGTCCCATTGCGTCCCACTGCGTCCCACTGCGTCCCATTGCGTCCCACTGCGTCCCATTGCGTCCCACTGCGTCCCACTGCGTCCCATTGCGTCCCACTGCGTCCCATTGTGTCCCACTGCGTCCCACTTCATCCCTCTTTGTCCCCCCTATATCCCACAGGGCCGACCGGGAGCTGATGGAGCGCGGGGAATGCCGGGGGATCCCGGTGTTAAGGTAAAAGTTGGGATGGTCCCGAGGATCCCATGGGATCCTCCCCACTGCGCTTTGGGTGCGCAGCCCCTGGTGGGAAGGGGTGCGGGATCCAGCGGGATAGCGGGATCCATGGGGTGGGATGGGAGCCATGGATCCTATGGGATTAAAAGGCAGGATGGGAATGGGGGTATTGGGTTGGACAAGGTTCTATGGGGTGGGATGGGGATGGGATGGGTTTGGGATGGGTTTGGGATGGGATGGGTTTGGGATGGGTTTGGGATGGGTTTGGGATGGGATGGGTTTGGGATGGGTTTGGGATGGGGACGGGATGGGTTTGGGATGGGTTTGGGATGGGATGGGTTTGGGATGGGTTTGGGATGGGTTTGGGATGGGGACGGGATGGGTTTGGGATGGGTTTGGGATGGGGACGGGATGGGTTTGGGATGGGGACGGGATGGGGACGGGATGGGTTTGGGATGGGGACGGGATGGGTTTGGGATGGGTTTGGGATGGGGACGGGATGGGTTTGGGATGGGATGGGTTTGGGATGGGATCGATGGCAGGCAGAGCCCCCCCCCATTCCTCCCCGTCTCCTTCTATGGGGCTGAGCCCCAACAGCACCCAGAGGTCCCCCCCCACCCATGGGTGTCCTCCCCATCCCCAAACCCATCCCCATCCATCCCCATGCCCATCCCTATCCCCATCCATAGGGAGACCGCGGCTTCGATGGGCTCCCAGGGCTCCCGGGTGACAAAGGCCACCGGGTGAGTGACAGCGACACCCATGGGTGCCCCCGGCCCCATTGATCCCTATGGGATAACACCGGCCACATTGATCCCTATGGGATAACACCGGCCCCATTGATCCCTATGGGATAACACCGGCCCCATTGATCCCTATGGGGTAACACCAGCCCCATTGATCCCTACGGGGTAACACCGGCCCCATTGATCCCTACGGGGTAACACCGGCCCCATTGATCCCTATGGGGTAACACCAGCCCCATTGATCCCTATGGGATAACACCGGCCCCATTGATCCCTATGGGGTAACACCGGCCCCATTGATCCCTATGGGGTAACACCAGCCCCATTGATCCCTATGGGATAACACCGGCCCCATTGATCCCTATGGGGTAACACCGGCCCCATTGATCCCTATGGGATAACACCGGCCCCATTGATCCCTATGGGGTAACACCGGCCCCATTGATCCCTATGGGATAACACCGGCCACATTGATCCCTATGGGATAACACCGGCCCCATTGATCCCTATGGGGTAACACCGGCCCCATTGATCCCTATGGGGTAACACCGGCCCCATTGATCCCTACGGGGTAACACCGGCCCCATTGATCCCTATGGGATAACACCAGCCCCACTGATCCCTATGGGGTAACACCGGCCCCATTGATCCCTATGGGATAACACCGGCCCCATTGATCCCTATGGGATAACACCGGCCCCATTGATCCCTATGGGATAACACCAGCCCCATTGATCCCTATGGGGTAACACCAGCCCCATTGATCCCTATGGGGTAACACCGGCCCCACTGATCCCTATGGGGTAACACCAGCCCCATTGATCCCTATGGGGTAACACCGGCCCCATTGATCCCTATGGGATAACACCGGCCCCATTGATCCCTATGGGGTAACACCAGCCCCATTGATCCCTATGGGGTAACACCAGCCCCACTGATCCCTATGGGATAACACCGGCCCCATTGATCCCTATGGGATAACACCGGCCCCATTGATCCCTATGGGGTAACACCGGCCCCATTGATCCCTATGGGGTAACACCGGCCCCACTGATCCCAATGGGGAGCAGCCGCCTCTCCCCTTTCCCTCCTCCTGCTCCTGCAGCCCTTGGCCTGGCTCCGGGCGCCGTTCCCGGCCGGAATGCCCTTGGACACAGAGCCCCCATTGAGGCCCACACGGAGCCCATTCATGCCCGGGGCTGTCACTCACCCATCCCAACCCTTCCCGTCCCCATCCCTAGGGCGAGCCGGGAGCGCCGGGAATGCCGGGGCCCCCCGGTGACGATGGAGATCGGGTGAGCGATTCCCGACAGCGGGAATAACACCGGGATCCCCCCCCCATCCCCACGGATCCCCCCTCGCATCCCTGCCTCCATCCCCACGGATCCCCCCTCGCATCCCTGCCTCCATCCCCACGGATCCCCCCTCGCATCCCTGCCTCCATCCCCACGGATCCCCCCTCGCATCCCTGCCTCCATCCCCATGGATCCCCCCTCGCATCCCTGCCTCCATCCCCACGGATCCCCCCTCGCATCCCTGCCTCCATCCCCACGGATGCCCCCTCGCATCCCTGCCTCCATCCCCATGGATCCCCCCTCGCATCCCTGCCTCCATCCCCATGGATCCCCCCTCGCATCCCTGTATCCATCCCTAGGGAGACGATGGCGAGGTTGGACCACGAGGGCTGCCAGGAGAAGCGGTAACAGGGGGGCCTATGGGGCACAGCCCCCATTCTATGGGGCACAGCCCCCATTCTATGGGGCACAGCCCTCACTCTATGGGGCGCAGCCTCCATTCTATGGGGCACAGCCCCCATTCACCCCCCATCTGCCCCATAGGGACCCAGAGGGCTCCTTGGTCCCAAAGGCCCCCCCGGCATCCCCGGCCCCCTGGTAAGAGCTATGGGGCAGCCCCACAGCGACCACGCTGGTACCCACCCCCCCCCCCCCATGCCCTCAGCACCCATCTCCCCCATAGGGCGTCCGCGGCATGGATGGACCCGTGGGGCCCAAGGGGAACGTGGTGAGTTGGGGGGCGCCCCACACGTCCCCCCTGAGCTCAATCCTGCCCCATAAGTGGGGGGCGGGCACCCATTGAGCCCCATCTCCACCATAGGGACCGCAAGGAGAACCAGGCCCCCCCGGGCAGCAGGGAACCCCAGGGACCCAGGTGAGCCCCCCCCCAGAGGGGCCATGGGGGCCCCCGCTATGGGTCGCGGGGGGGGGTTGGGGGCGCAGTGAGCCCCACATCGCCCCACATCGCCCCACATCGCCCCACATCGCCCCACGTCCTCCTGCTTAGGGGCTGCCAGGACCTCAAGGTGCCACAGGACCTCCTGGAGACAAGGTGGGAAGTGGGGCCCATGGGGGGGGCAATGGGATAATGGGGGTCTATGGGGCAAGGGGGGATCTATGGGGTGAAGGGGGATCTATGGGGCAAGGGGGGATCTATGGGGCAAAGCAGGATCTATGGGGCGAAGGGGGATCTATGGGGCAATGGGGGGATCTATGGGGCAATGGGGAGATCTATGGGGCAAAGGGGGATCTATGGGGCAATGGGGGGATCTATGGGGCAAAGCAGGATCTATGGGGCGAAGGGGGATCTATGGGGCAATGGGGAGATCTATGGGGCAAAGGGGGATCTATGGGGCAATGGGGGGATCTATGGGGCAAAGGGGGATCTATGGGGCGAAGGGGTATCTATGGGGCAAGGGGGGATCTATGGGGCAAAGCAGGATCTATGGGGCGAAGGGGGATCTATGGGGTGAAGGGGGATCTATGGGGCAAGGGGGGGATCTATGGGGTGAAGGGGGATCTATGGGGCAATGGGGGGATCCATGGGGCAAAGCAGGATCTATGGGGCGAAGGGGGATCTATGGGGCAAGGGGGGATCTATGGGGCAAAGGGGGATCTATGGGGCAAGGGGGGGATCCATGGGGCAAAGCAGGATCTATGGGGCGAAGGGGGATCTATGGGGCAAGGGGGGATCTATGGGGCAAAGGGGGATCTATGGGGCAAGGGGGGGATCCATGGGGCAAAGCAGGATCTATGGGGCGAAGGGGGATCTATGGGGCAGGACATGGGGTTGTGCCCCCCCCATTCCCTCCTCTTCCCATAGGGACCCCAAGGAAAACCGGGATTGCCCGGAATGCCCGGATCCGATGGTGCCCCCGTGAGTGCCCCCCCCAGCCCCACTGCGCCCATTGGGTGCCCCAGCCCCACTGCGCCCATTGGGTGCCCCAGCCCCACTGCGCCCATTGGGTTCCCCAGCCTCATTGCTCCCTATGGGTGCCCCAGCCCCACTGCACCCATTGGGTGCCCCAGCCCCATTGCTCCCTATGGGTTCCCCAGCCCCATTGCGCCCATTGGGTGCCCCAGCCCCATTGCTCCCTATGGGTTCCCCAGCCCCATTGCGCCCATTGGGTGCCCCAGCCCCATTGCTCCCTATGGGTTCCCCAGCCCCACTGCGCCCATTGGGTGCCCCAGCCCCATTGCGCCCATTGGGACCCCCCCACCCCGGGGACCCCCATGGGGGATGTGGGTCCTGAGCACCCGGGGGTGACCCCATTGCTCCCGGCAGGGCCACCCCGGCAAAGAGGGACCCCCTGGCTCTAAAGGGCACCAGGTAAGGACCCCCCTGAGCCCCACACCTATGGGGCAGCCCCACACCTATGGGGCAGCCCCAACCCCACATCTATGGGGCAGCCTCATCCCCACACCTATGGGGCAGCCCCATCCCCATATCTATGGGGCAGCCCCACACCTATGGGGCAGCCCCAACCCCATATCTATGGGGCAGCCCCATCCCCACACCTATGGGGCAGCCCCATCCCCATATCTATGGGGCAGCCCCACACCTATGGGGCAGCCCCACACCTATGGGGCAGCCCCATCCCCGTATCTATGGGGCAGCCCCACACCTATGGGGCAGCCCCACACCTATGGGGCAGCCCCATCCCCATATCTATGGGGCAGCCCCACACCTATGGGGCAGCCCCACACCTATGGGGCAGCCCCATCCCCATATCTATGGGGCAGCCCCACACCTACGGGGCAGCCCCACACCTATGGGGCAGCCCCATCCCCATATCTATGGGGCAGCCCCACACCGCTGGGGCCCCAAGGCCCTAGGGTTCCTGTCCAACCTCCTCCGCGCTCCGCAGGGTCCCCCAGGGCCCCAAGGCCCCCTTGGCTACCCCGGGCCCCGCGGGGGCAAGGTGAGCGCTGGGGCTTGGGGGGGGGGGGGGGGGGGGGGGGGAGGCCGTTTTGGGCTGAAACCCGGCGGAATTGGGGCCTGTGCTCAGCCCAGCGTCTCCATAGGGGGCGGACGGCGGCCGAGGCCTCAAGGGACACAAGGGCGAGAAGGTGGGTTCCATCCTGCACCCCCATTGGTGGGACCCAGCATCCCCATTGGTGGGACCCAGCATCCCCATTGGTGGGACCCAGCATCCCCATTGGTGGGACCCAGCATCCCATTGGTGGTACCCAGCATCCCCATTGGTGGTACCCAGCACCCCATTGGTGGTACCCAGCATCCCCATTGGTGGGACCCAGCATCCCCATTGGTGGTACCCAGCATCCCCATTGGTGGGACCCAGCATCCCCATTGGTGGGACCCAGCATCCCCATTGGTGGGACCCAGCATCCCCATTGGTGGTACCCAGCATCCCCATTGGTGGTACCCAGCATCCCCATTGGTGGGACCCAGCATCCCCATTGGTGGTACCCAGCATCCCCATTGGTGGGACCCAGCATCCCCATTGGTGGGACCCAGCATCCCCATTGGTGGGACCCAGCATCCCATTGGTGGGACCCAGCATCCCCATTGGTGGTACCCAGCATCCCCATTGGTGGTACCCAGCATCCCCATTGCTGGTACCCAGCATCCCCATTGGTGGGACCCAGCATCCCCATTGGTGGTACCCAGCATCCCCATTGGTGGGACCCAGCATCCCATTGGTGGTACCCAGCATCCCCATTGCTGGTACCCAGCATCCCCATTGGTGGTACCCAGCATCCCCATTGGTGGTACCCAGCATCCCCATTGGTGGTACCCAGCATCCCCATTGGTGGGACCCAGCATCCCCACTGGTGGTACCCAGCACCCCCATTGGTGGTACCCAGCACCCCATTGGTGGTACCCAGCACCCCCATTGGTGGTACCCAGCATCCCATTGGTGGTACCCAGCATCCCCATTGGTGGTACCCAGCATCCCCACTGGTGGTACCCAGCATCCCATTGGTGGTACCCAGCATCCCCATTGGTGGGACCCAGCATCCCCATTGGTGGGACCCAGCATCCCCATTGGTGGGACCCAGCATCCCCATTGGTGGGACCCAGCATCCCATTGGTGGGACCCAGCATCCCCATTGGTGGTACCCAGCATCCCCATTGGTGGGACCCAGCATCCCCATTGGTGGTACCCAGCATCCCCATTGGTGGGACCCAGCATCCCCATTGGTGGTACCCAGCATCCCCATTGGTGGTACCCAGCATCCCCATTGCTGGTACCCAGCATCCCCACTGGTGGTACCCAGCATCCCCACTGGTGGTACCCAGCATCCCCATTGGTGGTACCCAGCATCCCCACTGGTGGTACCCAGCATCCCATTGGTGGTACCCAGCATCCCCATTGGTGGTACCCAGCATCCCATTGGTGGTACCCAGCATCCCCATTGGTGGTACCCAGCATCCCATTGGTGGTACCCAGCATCCCATTGGTGGTACCCAGCATCCCATTGGTGGTACCCAGCATCCCCATTGGTGGGACCCAGCATCCCCATTGCTGGGACCCAGCATCCCCATTGGTGGTACCCAGCATCCCCATTGGTGGTACCCAGCATCCCCATTGGTGGTACCCAGCATCCCCACTGGTGGTACCCAGCATCCCCATTGGTGGTACCCAGCACCCCATTGGTGGTACCCAGCATCCCCATTGGTGGTACCCAGCATCCCCATTGGTGGGACCCAGCATCCCCATTGCTGGGACCCAGCATCCCCATTGGTGGTACCCAGCACCTCCATCCTCATCCTCTCCCATAGGGTGAAGAAGGCTTCCCTGGCTTCAAGGGGGACATGGGGCTCAAAGGAGACCGGGTAGGTCCATGGGGTGCCCATTGCTGTGCCCCATAGGGGCTGCCCCACCAGCGGCACCCCCCCTTTAACCCCTGCGCCCCATAGGGGGAAGTCGGGGTTCCTGGCTCCAGGGGTGAAGACGGCCCCGAAGGACCCAAAGGCCGCACGGGCCCCACTGGAGACCCCGGCCCCATAGGGCTGCTGGGGGAGAAGGTGAGCGCACACCCTAAGGGGCCACTTATGGGGCGAGGGGCCCCCCCATGGCCACCCCATAACCGCTCCTTCTCCCCACATCCCATAGGGAAAGCTGGGAGTTCCAGGGCTTCCCGGTTATCCAGGGCGTCCAGGGCCAAAGGTGGGTGCTGGAACCCACGGCAGACCCCAAACCTGCCCCGTAGCGCCCCATAGCGCCCCATATCCACCCCCCCCCCCCCGGACCCACATCTCCCCCCATCCATCCATAGGGATCGCAGGGATTCCCGGGATTCCCCGGCAGCAACGGCGAGAAGGGGGCACGGGTGAGTGAGCCCCATCCCCTGCCCCATAGCAGCCGGGCCCCATAAGTGCTGCGACCCCCAACTGTGTCCTTGTCTCCTATAGGGCCTATCGGGCAAATCAGGGCCACGGGGGGAGCGTGGCCCCACGGTGAGTATGGGGGGGGGTGGGGGGCTATGGGGCAGCCCCATAGATCTATGGGGCAGGTGATGGAGCCATGGATCTTCACCCATGCAAGGGGCCGAGGGGGCAACGGGGACCACGAGGAGCCACGGGCAAGTCGGGAGCCAAGGTCAGTTGTGGGGTGAGCTATGGGGCTATGGGGTGGGATATGGGCTATGGGGTGGGCTATTGGGCTATGGGGTGGGATATGGGCTATGGGGTGGGCTATGGGCTATGGGGTGGGCTATGGGCTATGGGGTGGGATATGGGCTATGGGGTGGGCTATGGGGCTATGGGGTTGGCTATGGGGCTATGGGGTGGGATATGGGCTAGGGGGTGGGATATGGGCTATGGGGTGGGATATGGGCTATGGGGTGGGATATGGGCTATGGGGTGGGATATGGGGCGGGCTATGGGGCTATGGGGTGGGATATGGGCTATGGGGTGGGATATGGGGCGGGCTATGGGGCTATGGGCTGGGCTATGGGGCTATGGGGTGAGCTATGGGCTATGGGGTGGGATATGGACTATGGGCTGGGCTATGGGGCTATGGGGTGAGCTATGGGCTATGGGGTGGGATATGGACTATGGGGTGAGCTATGGGCTATGGGGTGGGATATGGACTATGGGGTGGGCTATGGGGCTATGGGGTTGGCTATGGGGCTATGGGGTGGGCTATGGGCTATGGGGTGAGGTATGGGGCTATGGGGTGGGCTATGGGCTATGGGGTGAGGTATGGGGCTATGGGGTGGGCTATGGGGCTATGGGGTGGAGCTACGCTATGGGGCCGCCAACCCTCTCCTTTGCCCCCCATTAGGGTACTTCCGGCAGCGATGGCCCCCACGGCCCCATAGGAGAGCGGGTAAGGGGGGGGTCCCAGCCCCATGTGGGGCGCTATGGGGCAGGGTGGCCCCCCCCCAGCCTCACCCCATTGCCCCCCATTTAGGGCCTGCCAGGACCTCAAGGACCCAACGGCTTCCCCGGCCCCAAAGGGCCCCCTGTAAGTGCCGGGGTCCCCAATGCCCTGCTATGGGGCGCCCCACACGTGGGGGTCCCGCTGCTCCGCTATGGGGCGCCCCACACATTGGAGTCCCCATGCTCTGCTATGGGGCGCCCCACACATGGGGGTCCCGATGCTCCGCTATGGGGCGCCCCACACATTGGAGTCCCCATGCTCCGCTATGGGGCGCCCCACACATTGGAGTCCCCATGCTCTGCTATGGGACGCCCCACACATTGGGGTCCTGATGCTCCGCTATGGGGCACCCCACACATTGGGGTCCTGATGCTCCGCTATGGGGCGCCCCACACATTGGGGTCCCCATGCTCCGCTATGGGGCGCCCCACACATTGGAGTCCCCATGCTCCGCTATGGGGCGCCCCACACATTGGAGTCCCCATGCTCTGCTATGGGGCGCCCCACACATTGGGGTCCCCATGCTCTGCTATGGGGCGCCCCACACATGGGGGTCCCGATGCTCCGCTATGGGGCGCCCCACACATTGGGGTCCCCATGCTCCGCTATGGGGCGCCCCACACATTGGAGTCCCCATGCTCTGCTATGGGGCGCCCCACACATTGGAGTCCCCATGCTCTGCTATGGGGCGCCCCACACATTGGGGTCCTGATGCTCCGCTATGGGGCGCCCCACACATTGGAGTCCCCATGCTCTGCTATGGGGCGCCCCACACATTGGGGTCCCAATGCTCTGCTATGGGGCGCCCCACACATTGGAGTCCCCATGCTCTGCTATGGGGCGCCCCACACATTGGAGTCCCCATGCTCTGCTATGGGGCGCCCCACACATTGGAGTCCCCATGCTCTGCTATGGGGCGCCCCACACATTGGAGTCCCCATGCTCTGCTATGGGGCGCCCCACACATTGGAGTCCCCATGCTCCGCTATGGGGCGCCCCACACATTGGGGTCCCCATGCTCTGCTATGGGGCGCCCCACACATTGGAGTCCCCATGCTCTGCTATGGGGCGCCCCACACATTGGAGTCCCCATGCTCTGCTATGGGGCGCCCCACACATTGGAGTCCCCATGCTCTGCTATGGGGCGCCCCACACATTGGAGTCCCCATGCTCTGCTATGGGGCGCCCCACACATTGGAGTCCCCATGCTCTGCTATGGGGCGCCCCACACATTGGAGTCCCCATGCTCTGCTATGGGGCGCCCCACACATTGGGGTCCCCACGGAGCTGTCTCCGCCCCACAGGGCCCCCCCGGCAAGGACGGGCTCCCCGGGCACCCCGGGCAGCGCGGGGAAGGGGTGAGCGCCCCCTGCAGGGCTCCCGGGGGTTAATGAGGGCTTAATTGGGGTTAATTGGGGTTAATGAGGGGTTAATTGGGGTTAATTGGGGTTAATGAGGGGTTAATTGGGGTTAATTGGGGGTAATGAGGGGTTAATTGGGGTTAATTGGGGGTAATGAGGGGTTAATTGGGGTTAGTTGGGGTTAATTGGGGGTAATTGGGGTTAATGAGGGGTTAATTGGGGTTAATTGGGGTTAATGAGGGGTTAATTGGGGTTAATTGGGGGTAATGAGGGGTTAATTGGGGTTAGTTGGGGTTAATTGGGGGTAATTGGGGGTAATGAGAGGTTAATTGGGGTTAATTGGGGTTAATGAGGGGTTAATTGGGGTTAGTTGGGGTTAATTGGGGGTAATTGGGGGTAATGAGAGGTTAATTGGGGTTAATTGGGGTTAATGAGGGGTTAATTGGGGTTAATTGGGGTTAATGAGGGGTTAATTGGGGGTAATGAGGGGTTACTGAGGGGTTAATTGGGGTTAATGAGGGGTTAATTGGGGTTAATGAGGGGTTAATTGGGGGTAATTGGGGGTAATGAGGGGTTAATTGGGGTTAGTTGGGGTTAATGAGGGGTTAATGAGGGGTTAATTGGGGGTAATTGGGGTTAATGAGGGGTTAATTGGGGTTAATGAGGGGTTAATTGGGGTTAATGAGGGGTTAATTGGGGGTAATTGGGGGTAATGAGGGGTTAATTGGGGTTAATGAGGGGTTAATTGGGGTCAGTTGGGGTTTATTCGGGGTCAATCCTGGCTGACCCCAGCTCCTCCGCCCCCATTCCCCCTTTTCCCACAGGGATTCCAAGGGAAAACCGGGCCCCCGGGAGCGCCGGGCGTCGTGGGCCCCGCGGTGAGCGCTTCCCATTGGGATCCCCCCTTATCCCATCGGGATCCCCCCTTATCCCAGCGGGATCCCCCCTTATCCCAGCGGGATCCCCCCTTATCCCACCGGGATCCCCCCTTATCCCACCGGGATCCCCCCTTATCCCAGCGGGATCCCCCCTTATCCCAGCGGGATCCCCCCTTACCCCAGCGGGATCCACCCTTACCCCAGCGGGATCCAACCTTATCCCAGCGGGATCCCCCCTTATCCCACCGGGATCCCCCCTTACCCCAGCGGGATCCACCCTTACCCCAGCGGGATCCCCCCTTATCCCAGCGGGATCCCCCCTTATCCCATCGGGATCCCCCCTTATCCCACCGGGATCCCCCCTTATCCCACCGGGATCCCCCCTTATCCCAGCGGGATCCCCCCTTACCCCACCGGGATCCCCCCTTATCCCACCGGGATCCCCCCTTATCCCAGCGGGATCCACCCTTATCCCACCGGGATCCACCCTATCCCACCGGGATCCCCCCTTATCCCACCGGGATCCACCCTTATCCCACCGGGATCCACCTTATCCCACTGGGATCCCCCCTTATCCCAGCGGGATCCACCCTTATCCCACCGGGATCCAACCTTATCCCACTGGGATCCCCCCTTATCCCAGCGGGATCCACCCTTATCCCAGCGGGATCCACCCTTATCCCAGCGGGATCCCCCCTTATCCCACCGGGATCCCCCCTTATCCCAGCGGGATCCCCCCTTATCCCACTGGGATCCCCCCTTATCCCAGCGAGATCCCCCCTTATCCCAGCGGGATCCCCCCTTATCCCACTGGGATCCCCCCTTATCCCAGCGGGATCCCCCCTTATCCCACCGGGATCCACCCTTATCCCAGCGGGATCCACCCTTATCCCACCGGGATACCCCCCCTATCCCGGCGGGATCCCCCCTTATCCCATCTCATCCCATCGGGATCCCTGCTTCTCCCGCCCCTTCCCATTGGCTCCCATTGGAATTCCCCCTTCTCCCGCCCCTTCCCATTGGCTCCCATTGGAATTCCCCCTTCTCCTGCCCCTTCCCATTGACTCCCATTGGAATTCCCCCTTCTCCTGCCCCTTCCCATTGACTCCCATTGGAATTCCCCCTTCTCCCGCCCCTTCCCATTGACTCCCATTGGAATTCCCCCTTCTCCCGCCCCTTCCCATTGGCTCCCATTGGAATTCCCCCTTCTCCCGCCCCTTCCCATTGACTCCCATTGGAATTCCCCCTTCTCCCGCCCCTTCCCATTGGCTCCCATTGGAATTCCCCCTTCTCCCGCCCCTTCCCATTGGCTCCCATTGGAATTCCCCCTTCTCCCACCCCTTCCCACTGACTTCCATTGGAATTCCCCCTTCTCCCACCCCTTCCCATTGACTCCCATTGGAATTCCCCCTTCTCCCGCCCCTTCCCATTGACTCCCATTGGAATTCCCCCTTCTCCCGCCCCTTCCCATTGGCTCCCATTGGAATTACCCCTTCTCCCGCCCCTTCCCATTGACTCCCATTGGAATTCCCCCTTCTCCCGCCCCTTCCCATTGGCTCCCATTGGAATTCCCCCTTCTCCCGCCCCTTCCCATTGACTCCCATTGGAATTCCCCCTTCTCCCGCCCCTTCCCATTGACTCCCATTGGAATTCCCCCTTCTCCCGCCCCTTCCCATTGACTCCCATTGGAATTCCCCCTTCTCCCGCCCCTTCCCATTGACTCCCATTGGAATTCCCCCTTCTCCCGCCCCTTCCCATTGACTCCCATTGGAATTCCCCCTTCTCCCGCCCCTTCCCACTGACTCCCATTGGAATTCCCCCTTCTCCCGCCCCTTCCCATTGACTCCCATTGGAATTCCCCCTTCTCCCGCCCCTTCCCATTGACTCCCATTGGAATTCCCCCTTCTCCCGCCCCTTCCCATTGACTCCCATTGGAATTCCCCCTTCTCCCGCCCCTTCCCATTGGCTCCCATTGGAATTCCCCCTTCTCCCGCCCCTTCCCATTGGCTCCCATTGGAATTCCCCCTTCTCCCGAACCCTTCCCATTGACTCCCATTGGAATTCCCCCTTCTCCCACCCCTTCCCATTGACTCCCATTGGAATTCCCCCTTCTCCCACCCCTTCCCATTGACTCCCATTGGAATTCCCCCTTCTCCCGAACCCTTCCCATTGACTCCCATTGGAATTCCCCCTTCTCCCACCCCTTCCCATTGACTCCCATTGGAATTCCCCCTTCTCCCGCCCCTTCCCACTGACTCCCATTGGAATTCCCCGTTCTCCCGCCCCTTCCCATTGACTCCCATTGGAATTCCCCCTTCTCCCGCCCCTTCCCATTGGCTCCCATTGGAATTCCCCCTTCTCCCGCCCCTTCCCATTGACTCCCATTGGAATTCCCGCTTCTCCCGCCCCTTCCCATTGACTCCCATTGGAATTCCCCCTTCTCCCGCCCCTTCCCATTGGCTCCCATTGCAATTCCCCCTTCTCCCGCCCCTTCCCATTGACTCCCATTGGAATTCCCCCTTCTCCCGCCCCTTCCCATTGGCTCCCATTGGAATTCCCCCTTCTCCCGCCCCTTCCCATTGGCTCCCATTGTCCCAGGGAGCCGCGGGTGAGTCGGGCCCCATGGGCGAGCGGGGCCATCCCGGGCCCCCCGGCCCTCCCGGGGAGCAGGGGCTTCCGGGTCCCTCCGGCAAGGACGGCTCCAAGGTGAGCGCCGGGATCGGGGGGGATCCCTGCGGATCCCAGATCCCGCCATTCCCACCCCTCCCCCTCTCGCACAGGGAGATCCCGGCCCCTCGGGCTCCCCCGGCAAGGACGGGCCAGCGGGATTGAGGGGATTCCCTGGAGAGCGGGGCCTGCCCGGCGCGGCGGTGAGCGCATCCCTATGGAGCCCCTATGGAGCCCCTATGGAGCACCTATGGATCCCCTATGGATCCCCTATGGAGCCCAATGGAGCCCCTATGGATCCCCTATGGAGCCCAATGGATTCCCTATGGAGCCCCATGGATCCCCTATGGAGCCCCATGGATCCCCTATGGAACCCAATGGATCCCCTATGGAGCCCAACGGATCCCCTATGGAGCCCCATGGATCCCAATGGATCCCCTATGGAGCCCAATGGATCCCCTATGGACCCCAACGGATCCCCTATGGAGCCCCATGAATCCCCTATGGAGCCCAATGGATCCCAACGGATTCCCTATGGAGCCCAATGGATCCCAACGGATTCCCTATGGAGCCCAACGAATTCCCTATGGAGCCCAGTGGATCCCAACGGATTCCCTATGGAGCCCAATGGATCCCCTATGGCGCCCAATGGATTCCCAATGGATCCCTTATGGAGCCCAATGGAGCCCAGTGGATCCCTTTGGGATTTCCTATGGATCCCTATGGATCCCAATGGATTCCCTACGGAGCCCCCCCATTGACCTCCCGCTCCCTCCCATAGGGCGGACCAGGGCTGAAGGGCAACGAGGGACCCGCGGGCCCCCCCGGACCTGCTGTGAGTGTCCCCATAGAGCTCTATGGGTCAGTGATGGCCCATGGCTCTCTATGGGTCAGTGATGGCCCATGGCTCTCTATGGGTCACGCTGCCCCATGGCTCTCTATGGGTCACGCTGCCCCATGGCTCTCTATGGGTCAGTGATGGCCCATGGCTCTCTGTGGGTCACGCTGCCCCATGGCTCTCTATGGGTCAGTGATGGCCCATGGCTCTCTATGGGTCACGCTGCCCCATGGCTCTCTATGGGTCACGCTGCCCCATGGCTCTCTATGGGTCAGTGATGGCCCATGGCTCTCTATGGGTCAGTGATGGCCCATGGCTCTCTATGGGTCACGCTGCCCCATGGTTCTCTATGGGTCACGCTGCCCCATGGCTCTCTATGGGTCACGCTGCCCCATGGCTCTCTATGGGTCAGTGATGGCCCATGGCTCTCTATGGGTCACGCTGCCCCATGGCTCTCTATGGGTCAGTGATGGCCCATGGCTCTCTATGGGTCACGCTGCCCCATGGCTCTCTATGGGTCACGCTGCCCCATGGCTCTCTATGGGTCACGCTGCCCCATGGCTCTCTATGGGTCAGTGATGGCCCATGGCTCTCTATGGGTCAGTGATGGCCCATGGCTCTCTATGGGTCACGCTGCCCCATGGCTCTCTATGGGTCACGCTGCCCCATGGCTCTCTATGGG
Organism: Psittacula echo; assembly: GCF_963264785.1. Classification (NCBI taxonomy): domain Eukaryota; kingdom Metazoa; phylum Chordata; class Aves; order Psittaciformes; family Psittacidae; genus Psittacula; species Psittacula echo. The sequence continues at coordinate 37,337 of NW_027664262.1, forward strand.
TCAGTGATGGCCCATGGCTCTCTATGGGTCACGCTGCCCCATGGCTCTCTATGGGTCAGTGATGGCCCATGGCTCTCTATGGGTCACGCTGCCCCATGGCTCTCTATGGGTCACGCTGCCCCATGGCTCTCTATGGGTCAGTGATGGCCCATGGCTCTCTATGGGTCAGTGATGGCCCATGGCTCTCTATGGGTCACGCTGCCCCATGGCTCTCTATGGGTCAGTGATGGCCCATGGCTCTCTATGGGTCACGCTGCCCCATGGTTCTCTATGGGTCACGCTGCCCCATGGCTCTCTATGGGTCACGCTGCCCCATGACTCTCTATGGGTCACGCTGCCCCATGGCTCTCTATGGGTCAGTGATGGCCCATGGCTCTCTATGGGTCACGCTGCCCCATGGCTCTCTATGGGTCACGCTGCCCCATGGCTCTCTATGGGTCAGTGATGGCCCATGGCTCTCTATGGGTCAGTGATGGCCCATGGCTCTCTATGGGTCACGCTGCCCCATGGCTCTCTATGGGTCACGCTGCCCCATGGCTCTCTATGGGTCAGTGATGGCCCATGGCTCTCTATGGGTCACGCTGCCCCACGTCCCCCAGGGCTCTCCAGGGGAGCGGGGGGGTCCAGGACAGGGGGGTCCCGTTGGCCCCCCCGGGAGACCCGGACCCCAGGGACCCCCGGGCCCGGCCGGGGAGAAGGGAATTCCGGTGGGTATCCAATGGGAATGGGGGGAGCGGGACTGAGCCCTGCGGCGTCCCATTGATCCCCATTGATCCCCATTGATCCCCATTGATCCCCATTGAACCCCATTGATCCCCATTGACCCCATTGATCCCCATTGATCCCCATTGAGCCCCATTGATCCCCATTGAACCCCATTGATCCCCATTGATCCCCATTGATCCCCATTGAACCCCATTGAACACCATTGATCCCCATTGATCCCCATTGAACACCATTGAACACCATTGATCCCCATTGATCCCCATTGACCCCCATTGAACCCCCATTGATCCCCATTGATCCCCATTGACCCCCATTGAACACCATTGAACACCATTGACCCCCATTGAACCCCATTGATCCCCATTGACCCCCATTGAACCCCATTGATCCCCATTGATCCCCATTGATCCCCATTGAACCCCATTGAGCCCCATTGAGCCCCATTGACCCCCATTGACCCCCATTGAACCCCATTGATCCCCATTGAGCCCCATTGATCCCCAATGATCCCCATTGACCCCCATTGAACCCCATTGATCCCCATTGATCCCCATTGAACCCCATTGATCCCCATTGAACCCCATTGAACCCCATTGATCCCCATTGATCCCCATTGAACCCCATTGATCCCCATTGACCCCACTGAACCCCATTGAACCCCACTGATCCCCATTGATCCCCATTGATCCCCATTGGTCCCCATTGATCCCCATTGACCCCCATTGATCCCCATTGGTCCCCATTGATCCCCATTGACCCCCATTGATCCCCATTGGTCCCCATTGATCCCCATTGACCCCCATTGATCCCCATTGGTCCCCATTGATCCCCATTGACCCCCATTGATCCCCATTGGTCCCCATTGATCCCTATTTCACCCATTGCACCCCACTGAACCCCATTGATCCCCATTGATCCATATTGCATCCATCTCCCTTCCCATCCCATTCCCGTCCCATTCCCACCTCTCCCCAGGGGGACAAAGGCTCCGTGGGTCCCGCTGGACGCGACGGGGTGCAGGGACCTGTGGGGCTGCCGGGGCCGGCCGGGCCCCCCGGAGGGGCAGGAGAGGATGGAGACAAGGTGAGAGTGCCCAGCCTGCCCCATAGCGACCCATAGCGACCCATTGCCCCCATTACCCCCTTTACCCCCATTACCCCCCATTACCCCATTTACCCCATTCCCCCATTGCCCCCATTACCCCCTTTACCCCCATTACCCCCATTACCCCCCATTACCCCCTTTACCCCATTCCCCCATTGCCCCCATTACCCCCTTTACCCCCATTACCCCCTTTACCCCCATTACCCCCCATTACACCCTTTACCCCCATTCCCCCATTGCCCCCATTACCCCCATTACCCCATTGCCCCCTTTACCCCCATTACCCCATTGCCCCCTTTACCCCCATTACCCCATTGCCCCCATTACCCCCATTACCCCATTACCCCCATTGCCCCCATTGCCCCCATTGCCCCCCATTGCCCCCTTTACCCCCATTCCCCCATTGCCCCATTGACCCCCATTCCCCCCATTGCCCCCATTACCCCCATTGCCCCCATTGCCCCCCACTGCCCCCATTGCCCCCATTGCCCCCATTACCCCCATTCCCCCCATTGCCCCCCTTGACCCCCATTGCCCCCTTTACCCCCATTCCCCCATTGCCCCATTGACCCCCATTGCCCCATTGACCCCCATTGCCCCCATTGCCCCCATTACCCCCTTTACCCCCATTGCCCCCCACTGCCCCCATTACCCCCATTACCCCCTTTACCCCCATTGACCCCCATTGCCCCCATTGCCCCCATTACCCCCTTTACCCCCATTACCCCCATTGCCCCCATTGCCCCCATTACCCCCATTACCCCCATTGCCCCCATTGACCCCCATTGCCCCCTATTACCCCCTTTACCCCGATTACCCCCATTGCCCCATTACCCCCATTACCCCATTGCCCCCATTGCCCCCATTGCCCCCCATTACCCCCATTATCCCCATTGCCCCCATTGACCCCCATTGCCCCCATTACCCCATTACCCCCATTACCCCCATTACCCCCATTACCCCATTGCCCCCATTACCCCATTGCCCCCATTGCCCCCATTGCCCCCATTACCCCATTACCCCCATTGCCCCCCATTGCCCCCCATTGCCCCCCATGGGTCTGAGCATCTTCTCCCCCCAACCCCAGGGTGAGGTTGGGGATCCCGGCTCCAAGGGCACCAAAGGCACCAAAGGAGAACACGTGAGTGTCCCCATAGCCCTCTATGGGTCAATCCTGCCCCATTGCCCTCTATGGGTCAGTGCCGCCCCATAGCCCTCTATGGGTCAATCCTGCCCCATTGCCCTCTATGGGTCAGTGCCGCCCCATAGCCCTCTATGGGTCAATCCTGCCCCATTGCCCTCTATGGGTCAGTGCCGCCCCATAGCCCTCTATGGGTCAATCCTGCCCCATTGCCCTCTACGGGTCAGTGCCGCCCCATAGCCCTCTATGGGTCAATCCTGCCCCATTGCCCTCTATGGGTCAGTGCCGCCCCATAGCCCTCTATGGGTCAATCCTGCCCCATTGCCCTCTATGGGTCAATCCTGCCCCATTGCCCCCTATGGGTCAGCGCCGCCCCATAGCCCTCTATGGGTCAATCCTGCCCCATTGCCCTCTACGGGTCAGTGCCGCCCCATAGCCCTCTATGGGTCAATCCTGCCCCATTGCCCCCTATGGGTCAGCGCCGCCCCATTGCCCCCCTCCATCTCCATAGGGACCCCCAGGCCCTCCTGGACCCATTGGAGCCGTCGGCCAACCCGGAGCAGCCGTGAGCATCCCCCAGCTCCCCACAGCCGGGGGCTCCCTATGGGGCACGCTATGGGTCCCATGGGGCAGCCCCGACCCCATTGTGCCCTATGGGAGCCTGAGCCCTTCCTGCCCCATAGGGAGCCGATGGGGAGCCGGGGGCCCGAGGACCTCAAGGGCACTTTGGAGCCAAAGGGGACGAGGGGACGCGGGGCTTCAATGGGGCCCCAGGCCCCATAGGGCTGCAGGTGGGGCCCGGCGCCCCATAACCAACCCCATTGCCCCATAGAACACCCCATAACCAACCCCATTGCCCCATAGAACACCCCATAACCAACCCCATTGCCCCATAGAACACCCCATAACCAACCCCATTGCCCCATAGAACTCCCCATAACCAACCCCATTGCCCCATAGAACACCCCATAACCAACCCCATTGCCCCATAGAACACCCCATAACCAACCCCATTGCCCCATAGAACTCCCCATAACCAACCCCATTGCCCCATAGAACACCCCATAACCAACCCCATTGCCCCATAGAACACCCCATAACCAACCCCATTGCCCCATAGAACACCCCATAACCAACCCCATTGCCCCATAGAACACCCCATAACCAACCCCATTGCCCCATAGAACTCCCCATAACCAACCCCATTGCCCCATAGAACACCCCATAACCAACCCCATTGCCCCATAGAACACCCCATAACCAACCCCATTGCCCCATAGAACACCCCATAACCAACCCCATTGCCCCATAGAACTCCCCATAACCAACCCCATTGCCCCATAGAACTCCCCATAACCAACCCCATTGCCCCATAGAACTCCCCATAACCAACCCCATTGCCCCATAGAACACCCCATAACCAACCCCATTGCTCCATAGAACACCCCATAACCAACCCCATTGCCCCATAGAACTCCCCATAACCAACCCCATTGCCCCATAGAACACCCCATAACCAACCCCATTGCCCCATAGAACACCCCATAACCAACCCCATTGCCCCATAGAACACCCCATAACCAACCCCATTGCCCCATAGAACTCCCCATAACCAACCCCATTGCCCCATAGAACACCCCATAACCAACCCCATTGCTCCATAGAACTCCCCATAACCAACCCCATTGCCCCATAGAACTCCCCATAACCAACCCCATTGCCCCATAGAACTCCCCATAACCAACCCCATTGCCCCATAGAACACCCCATAACCAACCCCATTGCCCCATAGAACACCCCATAACCAACCCCATTGCCCCATAGAACACCCCATAACCAACCCCATTGCCCCATAGAACACCCCATAACAAACCCCACTGCCCCATAACCAACCCCATTGCCCCATAGAACACCCCATAACCAACCCCATTGCTCCATAGAACTCCCCATAACCAACCCCATTGCCCCATAGAACTCCCCATAACCAACCCCATTGCCCCATAGAACTCCCCATAACCAACCCCATTGCCCCATAGAACACCCCATAACCAACCCCATTGCCCCATAGAACACCCCATAACCAACCCCATTGCCCCATAGAACACCCCATAACCAACCCCATTGCCCCATAGAACACCCCATAACAAACCCCACTGCCCCATAACCAACCCCATTGCCCCATAGAACACCCCATAACCAACCCCATTGCCCCATAGTGCTCCCCATAACCAACCCCATTGCCCCATAACCAACCCCATTGCCCCATAGCGCTCCCCATAACCAACCCCATTGCCCCATAACCAACCCCATTGCCCCATAGCGCTCCCCATAACCAACCCGACTGCCCATAACCAACCCCACTGCCCCATAGCACACTCCATAACCAACCCCATCACCCCATAACCAACCCCATTGCCCCATAGAACACCCCATAACCAGCCCCATAGCCCCCCCATAGCCCCTCTCTGCCCCCCAAGCTGACCTCTTTCCCCCCCCCATAGGGGCTGCCGGGTCCTGCTGGTGAGAAGGGGGAGACGGGCGATGTGGGGCCCATGGTGAGTGCCCCCCCCCCATCTATGGGGCCCTATGGGGCAGCGCTTGGGGGGCGCCCCATAACCGCCCCCCCCCTTTGTGTCCCCCCCTTTAGGGCCCCCCCGGACCCCCAGGTCCTCGTGGTCCTGCAGGAGCCTCCGGAGCCGATGTGAGCGCCCCAGCCCCACATCCATGGGGAGCAATGGGGGGGGGGGGATCCCATGGGATCTTCCCATCCCCTCTGTTCCATAGGGACCGCAGGGAGCGCCGGGAGGCGTCGGGAATGTGGGGCCCGCAGGGGAGAAGGTAAAGTCAATGGATAGGGATGGGCATGGATATGGGGTATGGATAGGGATGGGCATGGATATGGGGTATGGATAGGGATATCCATGGATATGGGGTATGGATAGGGATATCCATGGATATGGGGTATGGATAGGGATGGGCAGGGATATGGGGTATGGATAGGGATATCCATGGATATGGGGTATGGATAGGGATATCCATGGATAAGGGGTATGGATAGGGATGGGCATGGATATGGGGTATGGATAGGGATATCCATGGATATGGGGTATGGATAGGGATATCCATGGATAAGGGGTATGGATAGGGATGGGCATGGATATGGGGTATGGATAGGGATGGGCATGGATATGGGGTATGGATAGGGATGGGCAGGGATATGGGGTATGGATAGGGATATCCATGGATATGGGGTATGGATAGGGATATCCATGGATATGGGGTATGGATAGGGATGGGCATGGATATGGGGTATGGATAGGGATATCCATGGATATGGGGTATGGATAGGGATGGGCATGGATATGGGGTATGGATAGGGATGGGCATGGATACGGGGTATGGATAGGGATGGGCAGGGATATGGGGTATGGATAGGGATATCCATGGATATGGGGTATGGATAGGGATGGGCATGGATATGGGGTATGGATAGGGATGGGCATGGATACGGGGTATGGATAGGGATGGGCAGGGATATGGGGTATGGATAGGGATATCCATGGATATGGGGTATGGATAGGGATATCCATGGATATGGGGTATGGATAGGGATATCCATGGATATGGGGTATGGATAGGGATATCCATGGGTATGGGGTATGGATAGGGATGGGCAGGGATATGGGGTATGGATAGGGATGGGCAGGGATACGGGGTATGGATAGGGATGGGCATGGATATGGGGTATGGATAGGGATGGGCAGGGATATGGGGTATGGATAGGGATATCCATGGATATGGGGTATGGATAGGGATGGGCATGGATATGGGGTATGGATAGGGATGGGCAGGGATATGGGGTATGGATAGGGATATCCATGGATATGGGGTATGGATAGGGATATCCATGGATATGGGGTATGGATAGGGATGGGCATGGATATGGGGTATGGATAGGGATATCCATGGATATGGGGTATGGATAGGGATGGGCATGGATATGGGGTATGGATAGGGATGGGCAGGGATATGGGGTATGGATAGGGATATCCATGGATATGGGGTATGGATAGGGATGGGCAGGGATATGGGGTATGGATAGGGATATCCATGGATATGGGGTATGGATAGGGATATCCATGGATATGGGGTATGGATAGGGATATCCATGGATATGGGGTATGGATAGGGATATCCATGGGTATGGGGTATGGATAGGGATATCCATGGATATGGGGTATGGATAGGGATATCCATGGATATGGGGTATGGATAGGGATGGGCATGGATATGGGGTATGGATAGGGATATCCATGGATATGGGGTATGGATAGGGATGGGCATGGGTATGGGGTATGGATAGGGATATCCATGGATATGGGGTATGGATAGGGATATCCATGGATATGGGGTATGGATAGGGATATCCATGGATATGGGGTATGGATAGGGATGGGCATGGATATGGGGTATGGATAGGGATATCCATGGATATGGGGTATGGATAGGGATGGGCAGGGATATGGGGTATGGATAGGGATATCCATGGACATGGGGTATGGATAGGGATATCCATGGATATGGGGTATGGATAGGGATATCCATGGATATGGGGTATGGATAGGGATATCCATGGATATGGGGTATGGATAGGGATATCCATGGATATGGGGTATGGATAGGGATATCCATGGATATGGGGTATGGATAGGGATATCCATGGACATGGGCGCTCCGCGCACTCCGTCCCCTTCTCCCTTCCCATTCCAGGGCGATCCCGGCGATCCGGGGGCTGCAGGAATCCAAGGGGAGCCCGGCCCCAAGGTGAACCCCAACGGGACCCCCCCCCCCCCCGGTCCCTGCCCATTCCCTGCCCCCCCTCATCCCCATCCCCTTCCATAGGGACCCCGAGGGGAGCGAGGGGAGAAGGGGGAAGCCGGAGCCGCCGGAGCTGCCGGGATTCCCGGTGGGAAAGGGCCCCCTGGAGACGATGGAGCCAAAGGGAACCCGGTCGGTGCCGGCGCCGCGTGGGGGGGACCCCATCCATCCCCATCCATCCCCATCCATCCCCATCCACCCCCATCCATCCCCATCCATCCCCATCCATCCCCATCCACCCCCATCCACCCCCATCCATCCCCATCCATCCCCATCCACCCCCATCCACCCCCATCCATCCCCATCCATCCCCATCCATCCCCATCCATCCCCATCCACCCCCATCCATCCCCATCCACCCCCATCCATCCCCATCCACCCCCATCCACCCCCATCCATCCCCATCCATCCCCATCCATCCCCATCCATCCCCATCCATCCCCATCCATCCCCATCCACCCCCATCCATCCCCATCCATCCCCATCCATCCCCATCCACCCCCATCCACCCCCATCCATCCCCATCCATCCCCATCCACCCCCATCCACCCCCATCCATCCCCATCCATCCCCATCCATCCCCATCCATCCCCATCCACCCCCATCCATCCCCATCCACCCCCATCCATCCCCATCCATCCCCATCCACCCCCATCCATCCCCATCCATCCCCATCCATCCCCATCCATCCCCATCCACCCCCATCCATCCCCACCCCCATCCATCCCCATCCATCCCCATCCATCCCCATCCATCCCCATCCACCCCCATCCATCCCCACCCCCATCCATCCCCATCCACCCCCATCCACCCCCATCCACCCCCATCCATCCCCATCCACCCCCATCCATCCCCATCCATCCCCATCCACCCCCATCCATCCCCACCCCCATCCACCCCCATCCACCCCCATCCATCCCCACCCCCATCCACCCCCATCCATCCCCATCCATCCCCATCCATCCCCATCCATCCCCATCCATCCCCATCCACCCCCATCCATCCCCACCCCCATCCATCCCCATCCATCCCCATCCATCCCCATCCACCCCCATCCATCCCCACCCCCATCCACCCCCATCCACCCCCATCCACCCCCATCCACCCCCATCCATCCCCATCCATCCCCATCCACCCCCATCCACCCCCATCCATCCCCATCCATCCCCATCCATCCCCATCCACCCCCATCCCCATCCACCCCCATCCATCCCCATCCATCCCCATCCATCCCCATCCACCCCCATCCATCCCCACCCCCATCCACCCCCATCCATCCCCATCCATCCCCATCCACCCCCATCCATCCCCATCCATCCCCATCCACCCCCATCCACCCCCATCCATCCCCATCCATCCCCATCCATCCCCATCCATCCCCATCCACCCCCATCCATCCCCATCCATCCCCATCCACCCCCATCCACCCCCATCCACCCCCATCCATCCCCATCCATCCCCATCCACCCCCATCCATCCCCATCCACCCCCATCCATCCCCATCCACCCCCATCCACCCCCATCCACCCCCATCCATCCCCATCCACCCCCATCCACCCCCATCCATCCCCATCCATCCCCATCCATCCCCATCCATCCCCATCCATCCCCATCCATCCCCATCCATCCCCATCCATCCCCATCCACCCCCATCCATCCCCATCCACCCCCATCCACCCCCATCCACCCCCATCCCACCCCCATCCACCCCCATCCACCCCCATCCATCCCCATCCACCCCCATCCATCCCCATCCATCCCCATCCATCCCCATCCATCCCCATCCATCCCCATCCACCCCCATCCACCCCCATCCATCCCCATCCACCCCCATCCATCCCCATCCATCCCCATCCACCCCCATCCATCCCCATCCATCCCCATCCATCCCCATCCATCCCCATCCACCCCCATCCATCCCCATCCACCCCCATCCACCCCCATCCATCCCCATCCACCCCCATCCACCCCCATCCATCCCCATCCATCCCCATCCACCCCCATCCATCCCCATCCACCCCCATCCACCCCCATCCACCCCCATCCATCCCCATCCATCCCCATCCATCCCCATCCACCCCCATCCATCCCCATCCATCCCCATCCACCCCCATCCATCCCCATCCATCCCCATCCACCCCCATCCACCCCCATCCATCCCCATCCATCCCCATCCACCCCCATCCACCCCCATCCATCCCCATCCATCCCCATCCACCCCCATCCACCCCCATCCACCCCCATCCACCCCCATCCACCCCCATCCATCCCCATCCATCCCCATCCACCCCCATCCATCCCCATCCACCCCCATCCACCCCCATCCACCCCCATCCACCCCCATCCATCCCCATCCACCCCCATCCACCCCCATCCACCCCCATCCATCCCCATCCATCCCCATCCACCCCCATCCACCCCCATCCATCCCCATCCACCCCCATCCACCCCCATCCACCCCCATCCATCCCCATCCACCCCCATCCACCCCCATCCATCCCCATCCATCCCCATCCACCCCCATCCACCCCCATCCACCCCCATCCATCCCCATCCATCCCCATCCATCCCCATCCACCCCCATCCATCCCCATCCATCCCCATCCATCCCCATCCACCCCCATCCATCCCCATCCATCCCCATCCACCCCCATCCACCCCCATCCATCCCCATCCACCCCCATCCATCCCCATCCATCCCCATCCATCCCCATCCATCCCCATCCACCCCCATCCACCCCCATCCATCCCCATCCACCCCCATCCACCCCCATCCATCCCCATCCATCCCCATCCCTCCCCATTCATTCCTGTTTATCCCCATGCCAGGGTCCCGTTGGCTTCCCCGGAGATCCCGGCCCTCCCGGAGAGATGGGTCCAAGGGTGAGCGCTGGCTCCGGCCCATTCCAGGCCCTGGGAATGGTGCCGGGATCCAGGGAGGTTCACCCGGGTTTGGGCTTCCCGCCCCCAGGGCCAGGATGGAGCCAAAGGAGAGCGCGGGGAGGACGGAGAACCCGGAGAGGCGGTGAGAGGCCAATCCCAGCGGCATTCCAGCTGGGAACGGCCCATCCCATCCCCATCCCATCCCCATCCCATCCCCATCCCATCCCCATCCCATCCCCATCCCATCCCATCCCCATCCCCATCCCCACCCCATCCCCATCCCATCCCATCCCCATCCCATCCCCATCCCATCCCCATCCCATCCCATCCCATCCCCATCCCATCCCATCCCCATCCCCATCCCATCCCATCCCCATCCTATCCCCATCCCATCCCATCCCCATCCCATCCCCATCCCATCCCCATCCCATCCCCATCCCATCCCATCCCCATCCCATCCCCATCCTATCCCCATCCCATCCCATCCCATCCCCATCCCTTCCCCATCCCATCCCCATCCCATCCCATCCCATCCCCATCCCATCCCCATCCCATCCCCATCCCCATCCCATCCCCATCCCATCCCCATCCCATCCCCATCCCATCCCCATCCCATCCCATCCCATCCCCATCCCATCCCCATCCTATCCCCATCCCATCCCATCCCCATCCCATCCCCATCCCATCCCCATCCCATCCCATCCCATCCCCATCCCATCCCATCCCATCCCCATCCCATCCCCATCCCCATCCCATCCCCATCCCATCCCATCCCCATCCCATCCCCATCCCATCCCCATCCCCATCCCATCCCATCCCCATCCCATCCCATCCCATCCCATCCCATCCCATCCCCATCCCATCCCATCCCCATCCCATCCCATCCCATCCCCATCCCATCCCCATCCCCATCCCCATCCCATCCCCATCCCCATCCCCATCCCCATCCCTATCCCCATCCATCCACATCCATCCCGATCCCTATCCCAATCCCTATCCCTATCCCCGTCCCTATCCCTATCCCCTATGAGATTGGCGATGAGGGTCTGAGCGTCGCCATGGGATGAGGACCAGGACCGCCATGGGATGGGATGGGATGGGACTGGGAACGGTGGGATGTGAGGAATCCCGCATCCCGTCTGGTCCCTATGGGAGGCTCCATTGCCTTCCCCCCCATTCCTGGGATGAAGGCTGGGATCCTCCTCCTCTTCTCCATAGGGATCCCCAGGCCCCACAGGAGAGAACGGGCCCCCCGGTCCCCTTGGGAAGCGGGTAAGAGCCGGCTGATCCCAACGCATCCCAATGGGATCAGGGCGCCGCGGAGGCCCCCATCTCTTCGTGTCCCCTCTCCATAGGGTCCCGCCGGCTCGCCCGGGCCCGAAGGACGCCAGGGCGAGAAGGGAGCCAAGGTGAGGGCGCGGGAGCATCCCGAAGGAATCCCGGCGGCGTTCCCGGCCTCGGGATCACCCGGATGCTCCGCGTCCATAGGGAGAAGTGGGAGCAAGCGGAGCCGCGGGCAAGACGGGGCCGGTGGGAGCTCAAGGGCTTGGTGGGAAGCAGGGACCGGATGGGCTCCGAGGGCTCCCTGGATCCGTGGTGAGTTGGGAAGTTGGGAGAAGGGATGGGAATGAGCATGGGATGGGGATGGGAATGAGCATGGGATGGGGGTGGGAATGAGCATGGGATGGGGGTGGGAATGAGCATGGGATGGGGGTGGGAATGAGCATGGGATGGGGATGGGAATGAGCATGGGATGGGGATGGGAATGAGCATGGGATGGGGATGGGAATGAGCATGGGATGGGGGTGGGAATGAGCATGGGATGGGGGTGGGAATGAGCATGGGATGGGGAATGGGAATGAGCATGGGATGGGGGTGGGAATGAGCATGGGATGGGGGTGGGAATGAGCATGGGATGGGGGTGGGAATGAGCATGGGATGGGGGTGGGAATGAGCATGGGATGGGGGTGGGAATGAGCATGGGATGGGGATGGGAATGAGCATGGGATGGGGGTGGGAATGAGCATGGGATGGGGATGGGAATGAGCATGGGATGGGGGTGGGAATGAGCATGGGATGGGGGTGGGAATGAGCATGGGATGGGGGTGGGAATGAGCATGGGATGGGGATGGGAATGAGCATGGGATGGGGAATGGGAATGAGCATGGGATGGGGATGGGAATGAGCATGGGATGGGGGTGGGAATGAGCATGGGATGGGGGTGGGAATGAGCATGGGATGGGGGTGGGAATGAGCATGGGATGGGGGTGGGAATGAGCATGGTATGGGGATGGGAATGAGCATGGGATGGGGATGGGAATGAGCATGGGATGGGGATGGGAATGAGCATGGGATGGGGAATGGGAATGAGCATGGGATGGGGGTGGGAATGAGCATGGGATGGGGGTGGGAATGAGCATGGGATGGGGATGGGAATGAGCATGGGATGGGGATGGGAATGAGCATGGGATGGGGGTGGGAATGAGCATGGGATGGGGGTGGGAATGAGCATGGGATGGGGATGGGAATGAGCATGGGATGGGGATGGGAATGAGCATGGGATGGGGGTGGGAATGAGCATGGGATGGGGATGGGAATGAGCATGGGATGGGGATGGGAATGAGCATGGGATGGGGGTGGGAATGAGCATGGGATGGGGGTGGGAATGAGCATGGGATGGGGGCGGGATCATTCCCATGGGATGAGCTCCAGCCCCATCCCTGGGTGCTCCGGAGCTGACTCCGTTCCCCCCAGGGCACGCAGGGCAGCGCAGGCAGCCCGGGCCCCGCCGGCCCCCCCGGCCCCATGGTGAGCGCCGCTCCCCACCCCCCCAAGCTCCGCCCCCAAATCTCCGCCCCCCAGCTCCCCCCAAGCTCCTCCCCCCAATCTCCTCCCCAAGCTCCGCCCCAAGCTCCGCCCCCAAGCTAAACCCCAAGCTCCGCCCCCAGCTCCGCCCCAAGCTCCGCCCCCAAGCTAACCCCAAGCTCCGCCCCCAGCTCCGCCCCAAGCTCCCCCCAAGCTCCGCCCCCCAAGCATCCCCAAGCTCCTCCCCCCAAGCTCCCCAAGCTCCTCCCCCAAGCTCCGCCCCCAGCTCCCCCCAAGCTCCGCCCCCCAAGCAACCCCAAGCTCCTCCCCCCAAGCTCCCCAAGCTTCCCCCAAGCTCCGCCCACCCCAAGCTCCTCCCCCCAAGCTCCCCAAGCTCCTCCCCCAAGCTCCGCCCCCAAGCTTTCCCCAAGCTCCGCCCACCCCAATCTCCTCCCCCCAAGCTCCGCCCCCCCCGCTTCCCCCAAGCTCCGCCCACCCCAAGCTCCTCCCCCCAAGCTCCGCCCCCCCCAGCTTCCCCAAGCTCCGCCCACCCCAAGCTCCTCCCCCCAAGCTCCGCCCCCCCCCCCCAGCTTCCCCCAAACTCCGCCCACCCCAAGCTCCTCCCCCCAAGCTCCGCCCCCCCCCCCCCCAGCTTCCCCCAAACTCCGCCCACCCCAAGCTCCTCCCCCCAAGCTCCGCCCACCCCCAAGCTCCTCCCCCCGGATCCCCCTCACCCCCCCCCGTTCTCTCCCAGGGTCCTCCGGGGCTGCCGGGGCTCCGAGGGGACGCCGGAGCCAAGGGGGAGAAGGTGAGCGCCGAGCGCGCCCCGCGCCCCACATCCATGGGGCTGAGCCCCTCGGCGCCCCCTCCATGGCCCCCCCCTCGTGTCTCCGCCAGGGCCACCCGGGTCTCATCGGCTTGATTGGGCCTCCCGGAGAGCAGGGGGACAAAGGCGAGCGGGGCCTCCCCGGGCCCCACGGATCCATGGGGCAGAAGGGAGAGACCGTGAGTACTTGTGGGGCAGGCGGCCCCATGGAGGCGGGGCCGGCCCCCCCCCCGCCTGTGCTCTGCCCATCCCTCCCCATCTCCTCCCTAGGGCATCCCTGGCGCCTCCGGACCCATCGGCCCCACCGGCCCCCCCGGCATCCCCGTGAGTGCTCCCTGCCCCATAGATCCCCCCCCCCCAACACACACACCCCCCCCCCCCCACTGACCGAGCTGCTCCCGCCCCATAGGGCCCGGCGGGCGCCAAAGGAGCCAAAGGAGCCATGGTAAGAGGCAAGGGGGGGCTCCCCGCAGCCGGCCCCACCGCCAGGCCGGCCCCACAGAGGCCAATGGGGTCTTCTCCATAGGGCCAAGCGGGAGCCAAAGGGGAGCGCGGACCCCCAGGACCCCCCGGGCACCCGGTGAGCGCCCCAAGGGGCCATGGGAAGGCTGGGATGGGCCTGGGAATCCATTGGGATCCAGCATCCCGAGGTCCATGGGATCAGGATGGGATGGGTTGGATGGGCCCGGGAGCCCGTTGGGATCCAGCATCCCGAGGTCCATGGGATCAGGATGGGATGGGTTGGATGGGCCCGGGAGCCCATTGGGATCCAGCATCCCGAGGTCCATGGGATCAGGATGGGATGGGTTGGATGGGCCCGGGAATCCATTGGGATCCAGCATCCCGAGGTCCATGGGATCAGGATGGGATGGGTTGGATGGGCCTGGGAATCCATTGGGATCCAGCATCCCGAGGTCCATGGGATCAGGATGGGATGGGTTGGATGGGCCTGGGAATCCATTGGGATCCAGCATCCCGAGGTCCATGGGATCAGGATGGGATGGGTTGGATGGGCCTGGGAATCCATTGGGATCCAGCATCCCGAGGTCCATGGGATCAGGATGGGATGGGTTGGATGGGCCTGGGAATCCATTGGGATCCAGCATCCCGAGGTCCATGGGATCAGGATGGGATGGGTTGGATGGGCCCGGGAGCCCGTTGGGATCCAGCATCCCGAGGTCCATGGGATCAGGATGGGATGGGTTGGATGGGCCTGGGAATCCATTGGGATCCAGCATCCCGAGGTCCATGGGATCAGGATGGGATGGGTTGGATGGGCCCGGGAGCCCATTGGGATCCAGCATCCCGAGGTCCATGGGATCAGGATGGGATGGGTTGGATGGGCCCGGGAATCCATTGGGATCCAGCATCCCGAGGTCCATGGGATCAGGATGGGATGGGTTGGATGGGCCTGGGAATCCATTGGGATCCAGCATCCCGAGGTCCATGGGATCAGGATGGGATGGGTTGGATGGGCCTGGGAGCCCGTTGGGATCCAGCATCCCGAGGTCCATGGGATCAGGATGGGATGGGTTGGATGGGCCCGGGAGCCCGTTGGGATCCAGCATCCCGAGGTCCATGGGATCAGGATGGGATGGGTTGGATGGGCCTGGGAATCCATTGGGATCCAGCATCCCGAGGTCCATGGGATCAGGATGGGATGGGTTGGATGGGCCTGGGAATCCATTGGGATCCAGCATCCCGAGGTCCAAGGGGTGGGAGCAGGGTCCCGGGCCCGCGCTCCCCGCTCGGAGCTGTCCCTGGTGCTGACCGCAGGGCCCCCCGGGCGATGCCGTCCAACCGCTGCCGCTGGGCGGCCCCGCGCGGGCCCGGCGCTCCCCGGGGCCGGCGGAACCGGAGGCGGGCGCAGGGGGAGGCCGGGGCCCGGCGCGGCTCCTGCGCTCCCTGCACCGGGAGATCGAGGCCCTGCGGCGCCCGCTGGGGACCAGGGAGCAGCCGGCGCGGAGCTGCCAGGACCTGAGCCTGAGCCGCCCGGGGCTGCCCGACGGTACCCGAGGGGCTGCGGGGGGGACTCAGACAGTGGGGGCTTCCCCATCCCATCCCCATCCCATCCCCATCCCCATCCCATCCCATCCCCATCCCCATCCCATCCCATCCCCATCCCCATCCCCATCCCATCCCCATCCCATCCCATCCCATCCCCATCCCCATCCCCATCCCCATCCCATCCCCATCCCCATCCCATCCCCATCCCCATCCCATCCCCATCCCCATCCCATCCCATCCCCATCCCCATCCCATCCCATCCCCATCCCCATCCCATCCCATCCCCATCCCCATCCCCATCCCATCCCCATCCCATCCCATCCCATCCCCATCCCCATCCCCATCCCCATCCCCATCCCCATCCCATCCCCATCCCCATCCCATCACCATCCCATCCCATCCCCATCCCCATCCCCATCCCATCCCCATCCCCATCCCATCCCCATCCCATCCCATCCCCATCCCATCCCCATCCCATCCCATCCCCATCCCATCCCCATCCCCATCCCCATCCCATCCCCATCCCCATCCCCATCCCATCCCATCCCCATCCCCATCCCCATCCCCATCCCATCCCCATCCCATCCCCATCCCCATCCCATCCCATCCCCATCCCCATCCCATCCCATCCCCATCCCCATCCCATCCCATCCCCATCCCCATCCCCATCCCATCCCCATCCCATCCCATCCCATCCCCATCCCCATCCCCATCCCCATCCCCATCCCCATCCCATCCCCATCCCCATCCCATCACCATCCCATCCCATCCCCATCCCCATCCCCATCCCATCCCCATCCCCATCCCATCCCCATCCCATCCCATCCCCATCCCATCCCCATCCCATCCCATCCCCATCCCATCCCCATCCCCATCCCCATCCCATCCCCATCCCCATCCCCATCCCCATCCCATCCCCATCCCCATCCCATCACCATCCCATCCCATCCCCATCCCCATCCCCATCCCATCCCCATCCCCATCCCATCCCCATCCCATCCCATCCCCATCCCATCCCCATCCCATCCCATCCCCATCCCATCCCATCCCCATCCCATCCCCATCCCCATCCCATCCCCATCCCATCCCATCCCATCCCCATCCCATCCCCATCCCCATCCCCATCCCATCCCCATCCCCATCCCCATCCCATCCCCATCCCATCCCCATCCCATCCCCATCCCATCCCATCCCCATCCCCATCCCATCCCCATCCCATCCCATCCCCATCCCCATCCCATCCCCATCCCCATCCCATCCCATCCCCATCCCATCCCCATCCCTTCCCATCCCATCCCCATCCCATCCCCATCCCCATCCCCATCCCATCCCCATCCCCATCCCCATCCCATCCCCATCCCCATCCCATCCCCATCCCCATCCCACCCCCATCCCCATCCCCATCCCATCCCCATCCCCATCCCATCCCCATCCCACCCCCATCCCCATCCCCATCCCATCCCCATCCCCATCCCCATCCCCATCCCATCCCCATCCCATCCCCATCCCCATCCCATCCCCATCCCCATTCCATCCCCATCCCCATCCCCATCCCATCCCCATCCCCATCCCCATCCCCATCCCCATCCCCATCCCATCCCCATCCCCATCCCATCACCATCCCATCCCATCCCCATCCCCATCCCCATCCCATCCCCATCCCCATCCCATCCCCATCCCATCCCATCCCCATCCCATCCCCATCCCATCCCATCCCCATCCCCATCCCCATCCCATCCCCATCCCCATCCCCATCCCCATCCCACCCCCATCCCCATCCCCATCCCACCCCCATCCCCATCCCCATCTCATCCCCATCCCCATCCCCATCCCATCCCCATCCCATCCCCATCCCCATCCCCATCCCATCCCCATCCCATCCCCATCCCCATCCCACCCCCATCCCCATCCCCATCCCATCCCCATCCCCATCCCCATCCCATCCCCATCCCATCCCCATCCCCATCCCATCCCCATCCCATCCCCATCCCCATCCCATCCCCATCCCATCCCCATCCTCATCCCATCCCCATCCCCATCCCATCCCCATCCCCATCCCCATCCCATCCCCATCCCATCCCCATCCCATCCCCATCCCCATCCCCATCCCCATCCAATACCCATCCCATCCCCATCCCCATCCCATCCCATCCCATCCCCATCCCATTCCCATCCCATCCCATCCCCATCCCATCCCCATCCCATCCCCATCCCATCCCCATCCCATCCCCATCCCATCCCCATCCCCATCCCATCCCATCCCATCCCCATCCCCATCCCATCCCATCCCCATCCCATCCCATCCCCATCCCATCCCATCCCATTCCCATCCCATCCCCATCCCATCCCCATCCCATCCCCATCCCCATCCCATCCCATCCCCATCCCATCCCATCCCCATCCCATCCCATCCCATTCCCATCCCATCCCCATCCCATCCCCATCCCATCCCCATCCCCATCCCATTCTCATCCCATTCCCATCCTCCTCCTCCCGGCTCCAGGCCTTTATTGGGTGGATCCCAACCAAGGATGCTCCCGAGACGCGTTCAGGGTCCGGTGCCAGTTTGGGACGGGAGCCGAGACCTGCGTGTTCCCAAGGAAGGGGGTGAGGAGTGGGGAGGGATGGGAGGGAATGGGGATGGATGGGGATGGATGCGGGTCCCCACGGCCGCTCCATGGCTCCATCCCTATGGGATGGGGATGGATGGGGATGGATGCGGGTCCCCACGGCTGCTCCATGGCTCCATCCCTATGGGATGGGGAGGGATGGGGATGGATGCGGGTCCCCACGGCTGCTCCATGGCTCCATCCCTATGGGATGGGGATGGATGGGGATGGATGCGGGTCCCCACGGCCGCTCCATGGCTCCATCCCTATGGGATGGGGAGGGATGGGGATGGATGCGGGTCCCCACGGCCGCTCCATGGGTCCATCCCTATGGGGTGGGGAGGGATGGGGATGGATGCGGGTCCCCACGGCCGCTCCATGGCTCCATCCCTATGGGATGGGGAGGGATGGGGATGGATGCGGGTCCCCACGGCCGCTCCATGGCTCCATCCCTATGGGATGGGGAGGGATGGGGATGGATGCGGGTCCCCACGGCCGCTCCATGGCTCCATCCCTATGGGATGGGGAGGGATGGGGATGGATGCGGGTCCCCACGGCCGCTCCATGGCTCCATCCCTATGGGATGGGGAGGGATGGGGATGGATGCGGGTCCCCACGGCCGCTCCATGGCTCCATCCCTATGGGGTGGGGAGGGATGGGGATGGATGCGGGTCCCCACGGCCGCTCCATGGCTCCATCCCTATGGGATGGGGAGGGATGGGGATGGATGCGGGTCCCCACGGCCGCTCCATGGCTCCATCCCTATGGGATGGGGATGGATGCGGGTCCCCACGGCCGCTCCATGGCTCCATCCCTATGGGATGGGGAGGGATGGGGATGGATGCGGGTCCCCACGGCCGCTCCATGGCTCCATCCCTATGGGATGGGGAGGGATGGGGATGGATGCGGGTCCCCACGGCCGCTCCATGGCTCCATCCCCGCTCGCAGGTCTGGGACGCGGCGGAGCCGTCCCGAGGCCGGGATGAAGCCGAGGAGGTCCCGAGGGTGAGGCCGGGGGGTGCCGGGGTTCGGGGGGGGGGGTCTCCGTCCCCGCGCGCCCTCATCCCGCGCTCCCGCAGTTTTCCTACGTGGATGCGGACGGGCAGGGCCTGGCCGTGGTGCAGGCGACGTTCCTGAGGCTGCTGAGCGTGGGCGCCCGGCAGAGCCTGAGCCTGCGCTGCGCCGGGAGCCCCGGGAGCGGCACCGGGAACGGCGCCGGGAGCACCGGGAGCACCGGGAGCACCGGGATCCGCTTCCTGGCGGCCAACGAGGAGCAGCTGGCGGGGACCGGCCCCTACGTCAGGGTGCTGAGGGATGGATGTGGGGTGAGGCCGGGGGGGTGATCCCAATGAGCCCGGTGCTCCTGGAGCCCCCATTGACCCCCATTGATCCCCATTGAACCCCATTGATCCCCATTGACCCCCATTGATCCCCATTGATCCCCATTGATCCCCATTGAACCCCATTGATCCCCATTGACCCCCATTGATCCCCATTGAACCCCATTGATCCCCATTGAGCCCCATTGAGCCCCATTGAACCCCATTGAACCCCATTGATCCCCATTGATCCCCATTGAACCCCATTGATCCCCATTGAGCCCCATTGAGCCCCATTGAACCCCATTGAACCCCATTGACCCCCATTGATCCCCATTGAACCCCATTGATCCCCTTTGAGCCCCATTGAACCCCATTGATCCCCACTGAGCCCCATTGATCTCCATTGAACCCCATTGCCCCCATTGCCCCCATTACCCCTATTGCCCCCCATTGCCCCCATTGCTCCCATTACCCCCATTGCCCCCATTGGCCCCATTGCCCCCATTGCCCCCATTATCCCCATTCCCCCCATTGCCCCCATTCCCCCCCATTGCCCCCATTGCCCCGATTCCCCCCCATTGCCCCCATTGCCCCCATTGCCCCCATTGCCCCCATTCCCCCCCATTGCCCCCATTGCCCCCATTGCCCCCATTGCCCCCATTATCCCCATTCCCCCCATTGCCCCCATTCCCCCCCATTGCCCCCATTGCCCCCATTGCCCCCATTGCCCCCATTGCCCCCATTGCCCCCATTGCCCCCATTGCTGACCTTGCTCCTCCTCCACAGGCGCCGTCGGGCTCCGGGCGCTTGGTGCTGGAGGTTCTCACCCCGCATCCGGAGCATCTCCCGCTCCGGGATGTCCTGGACATGGGGCGAGGAGGCCTCGAGCTGGGCCCGGCCTGTTTCCAGGGCTGAGCATGGGCACGGGCAGCAGGGGCATGGACTCCCCATGGCATGGACCCACCTCATTGACCATGGACCCACTCCATTGACCATGGACCAACCTCAATGACCATGGACCCACCCATGGCATGGACCCAGTCCATTGACCATGGACCCACCCCATTGACCATGGACCAACCTCAATGACCATGGACCCACCCATGGCATGGACCCACTCCATTGACCATGGACCCACTCCATTGACCATGGACCAACCTCAATGACCATGGACCCACCCATGGCATGGACCCACTCCATTGACCATGGACCCACCCCATTGACCATGGACCCACCCCATTGACCATGGACCCACCCCATGGCATGGACCCACCCCAATGCCCATGGACCCCGATGTCCCCAATGCCCATGGACCCCGATGTCCCCCAATGCCCATGGACCCCGATGTCCCCAATGCCCATGGACCCCGATGTCCCCCAATGCCCATGGACCCCGCTGTCCCCAATGCCCATGGACCCCGATGTCCCCAATGCCCATGGACCCCGATGTCCCCAATGCCCATGGACTCCGATGTCCCCCAATGCCCATGGACCCCGATGTCCCCCAATGCCCATGGACCCCGATGTCCCCAATGCCCACAGACCCCGATGTCCCCCAATGCCCACGGACCCCGATGTCCCCCAATGCCCATGGACCCCGATGTCCCCAATGCCCATGGACCCCGATGTCCCCAATGCCCATGGACCCCGACGTCCCCCAATGCCCATGGACCCCGATGTCCTCCAATGCCCATGGACCCCGATGTCCCCAATGCCCATGGACCCTGACGTCCTCCAATGCCCATGGACCCCGACGTCCCCCAATGCCCATGGACCCCGATGTCCCCCAATGCCCGTGGACCCCGATGTCCCCCAATGCCCATGGACCCCGATGTCCTCCAATGCCCATGGACCCCGATGTCCCCCAATGCCCATGGACCCCGATGTCCCCCAATGCCCGTGGACCCCGATGTCCCCCAATGCCCGTGGACCCCGATGTCCCCAATGCCCACGGACCCCGATGTCTCCAATGCCCATGGACCCCGATGTCTCCAATGCCCATGGACCCCGATGTCCCCCAATGCCCATGGACCCCGATGTCTCCAATGCCCATGGACCCCGATGTCTCCAATGCCCATGGACCCCGATGTCCCCAATGCCCATGGACCCCGATGTCTCCAATGCCCATGGACCCCGATGTCCCCCAATGCCCATGGACCCCGATGTCTCCAATGCCCATGGACCCCGATGTCCCCAATGCCATGGACCCCGATGTCCCCAATGCCCATGGACCCCGATGTCCCCACTGCCCATGGACCCCGATGTCCCCAATGCCCATGGACCCCGATGTCCCCCCAATGCCCATGGACCCCGATGTCTCCAATGCCCATGGACCCCGATGTCCCCAATGCCCATGGACCCCGATGTCCCCCAATGCCCATGGACCCCGATGTCCCCAATGCCCATGGACCCCGATGTCCTCCAATGCCCATGGACCCCGATGTCTCCAATGCCCATGGACCCCGATGTCCCCCAATGCCCATGGACCCCGATGTCCCCCAATGCCCATGGACCCCGATGTCCCCCATCTCCCATGGGTTCCATCGCCCATGGAGCCCCCTCGGAGGCAGCGGGAAGGACCTCGGGGCTCCCAGCCCCTTCCTTGCTCCCTTAACTTAAGGATCCTATTTAAAGCCATGGATGCAACCTCGGGGCCTCCTCTTGTCCCTGCCCAATGCCAGAAGTTGGGAATTGCCCCTTGGAGACAGCGCTGGGGGGGGGTTGGATGGGAGGGAGCTCGGGAATGGGGTTGGGATGCGCTGCATTGAAGGGGGCTCCTGAGGCGACCCCGTGCCAGGAGCCTATGGGGGACCAGGGCCCTGGTGCCGTCCCATGGGGCACCGCTATGGGGCTCCCGTGGGGGGAACTGGGACCAGTCCAGGGCCTCATTGCTGCTCCCGGTGGTTTTCCATGGTTCCATGGTGGGGGTGTGGGGTGTGGGGTATGGGATATGGGGTATGGGGTATGGGGTATGGGGTATGGGATATGGGGTATGGGATATGGGGTATGGGGTATGGGATATGGGGTATGGGATATGGGGTATGGGGTATGGGATATGGGGTATGGGATATGGGGTATGGGGTATGGGGTATGGGATATGGGATATGGGGTATGGGGTATGGGATATGGGATATGGGGTATGGGGTATGGGGTATGGGATATATATGGGATATGGGGTATGGGATATGGGGTATGGGGTATGGGGTATGGGATATGGGGTATGGGATATGGGGTATGGGATATGGATATGGGGTATGGGATATGGGATATGGGATATGGGATATGGGATATGGGATATGGGATATGGGGTATGGGGTATGGGATATGGGTATGGGATATGGGATATGGGGTATGGGGGTATGGGTATGGATATGGATATGGGGTATGGGGTATGGGATATGGGGTATGGGATATGGGATATGGGGTATGGGGTATGGGGTATGGGGTATGGGATATGGGGTATGGGATATGGATATGGGGTATGGGGTATGGGGTATGGGATATGGGATATGGGGTATGGGGTATGGGATATGGGGTATGGGATATGGGGTATGGGGTATGGGATATGGGGTATGGGGTATGGGGTATGGGATATGGGATATGGGGTATGGGTATGGGATATGGGATATGGGATATGGGATATGGGGTATGGGATATGGGATATGGGGTATGGGGTATGGGGTATGGGATATGGGGTATGGGATATGGGGTATGGGGTATGGGATATGGGGTATGGGGTATGGGTATGGGATATGGGATATGGGGTATGGGGTATGGGATATGGGATATGGATATGGGATATGGGATATGGGTATGGGATATGGGATATGGGGTATGGGGTATGGGGTATGGGATATGGGGTATGGGATATGGGATATGGATATGGGATATGGGATATGGGTATGGGTATGGGGTATGGGATATGGGGTATGGATATGGGGTATGGGGTATGGGATATGGGATATGGGGTATGGGGTATGGGGTATGGGGTATGGGATATGGGTATGGGATATGGGATATGGGGTATGGGGTATGGGGTATGGGATATGGGATATGGGTATGGGGTATGGGGTATGGGGTATGGGGTATGGGATATGGGGTATGGGATATGGGTATGGGGTATGGGGTATGGGATATGGATATGGGGTATGGGGTATGGGGTATGGGGTATGGGATATGGATATGGGATATGGGGTATGGATATGGGATATGGGGTATGGGATATGGGATATGGGGTATGGGTATGGGATATGGGTATGGGGTATGGGGTATGGGATATGGGATATGGGGTATGGGGTATGGGGTATGGGATATGGGATATGGGGTATGGGATAGGGGTATGGGATATGGGATATGGGGTATGGGGTATGGGATGATACGAGAGGCAAATACACCCAATGACACGCTGGGAAACCCCCCCCATTGAGTTTGTTAGGGTTATAGCAGGTTACAGAACGCATCTCATTAGCATCTCATTAGCATCTCATTAGCATCTCATTAGCGTCTCGTTAGCATCTCATTAGTGCAGGAAGCCCAGGTCCTCGTCCCGGAGCTGCTCCCGCAGCCAGGGCAGGGCCTCGAAGACGCTGATGTGGAAATCCCGGGCGTAGGAAGGGGGCCGGGGCTGGCGGCAGGATATCCAGCACCCCCCAGCTGATGACCCCACCTGTGGGGCGGCAATGGGGGCAATGGGGCCTAGGGGCGGCAATGGGGGCAATGGGGGCCTAGGGGGCGGCAATGGGGGGCAATGGGGGCCTAGGGGGCGGCAATGGGGGGCAATGGGGGCCTATGGGCGGCAATGGGGGGCAATGGGGGCCTAGGGGGCGGCAATGGGGGGCAATGGGGGCCTAGGGGCGGCAATGGGGGGCAATGGGGGCCTATGGGGCGGCAATGGGGGCAATGGGGCCTAGGGGGCGGCTATGGGGGGCAATGGGGACCTAGGGGCGGCAATGGGGGGCAATGGGGGGCAATGGGGCCTAGGGGCGGCTATGGGGGGCAATGGGGGCCTAGGGGGCGGCAATGGGGGGCAATGGGGGCCTATGGGGCGGCAATGGGGGCCTAGGGGGGCCTATGGGGCGGCAATGGGGGTCAATGGGGTCCTATGGGGCGGCAATGGGGCCTAGGGGTCCTATGGGCGGCAATGGGGTCAATGGGGTCCTATGGGGCGGCAATGGGGGCCTAGGGGTCCTATGGGGCGGCAATGGGGTCAATGGGGTCCTATGGGGCGGCTATGGGGGCCTAGGGGGGGCAATGGGGCCTAGGGGGCCTATGGGGCGGCTATGGGGCCTAGGGGGGGCAATGGGGCCTATGGGGCGGCAATGGGGGCCTATGGGGCGGCAATGGAGGCCTAGGGGGGGCTATGGGGCGGCAATGGGGGCTATGGGGAACAGGGGTCAATGGGGTCCTATGGGGCGGCAATGGGGGCCTATGAGGTCCTATGGGGCGGCAATGGGGCCAAGGGGTCCTATGGGGCGGCAATGGGGGCCAAGGGGGGGCTATGGGGCGGCAATGGGGGCAATGGGGGCCTAGGGGGCGGCAATGGGGGCCTAGGGGGGCCTATGGGGCGGCAATGGGGGCCATGGGGTCCTATGGGGCGGCAATGGGGTCCTAGGGGGTCCTATGGGCGGCAATGGGGGTCAATGGGGGCCTATGGGGCGGCAATGGGGGGCAATGGGGGCCTATGGGGCAGCAATGGGGGCCTAGGGGGGCCTATGGGGCGGCAATGGGGGCCTAGGGGGGGCTATGGGGCGGCAATGGGGGCCAAGGGGTCCTATGGGGCGGCAATGGGGGCCTATGGGGCGGCAATGGGGGCCTAGGGGGTCCTATGGGGTGGCAATGGGGGCCTATGGGGTCCTATGGGGCGGCAATGGGGGCCAAGGGGTCCTATGGGGCGGCAATGGGGGGCAATGGGGGCCTAGGGGGCGGCTATGGGGCGGCAATGGGGGCCTAGGGGGGCCTATGGGGCGGCAATGGGGGGCCTAGGGTCCTATGGGGCGGCAATGGGGGCCTAGGGGTCCTATGGGGCGGCAATGGGGCCTAGGGGGCCTATGGGGCGGCAATGGGGGCCTAGGGGTCCTATGGGCGGCAATGGGG
This sequence comes from Psittacula echo, assembly GCF_963264785.1. NCBI lineage: Eukaryota > Metazoa > Chordata > Aves > Psittaciformes > Psittacidae > Psittacula > Psittacula echo. Next base: position 63,730 of record NW_027664262.1, read on the forward strand.
GCCTATGGGGTCCTATGGGCGGCAATGGGGGTCAATGGGGGCCTATGGGGCGGCAATGGGGGTCAATGGGGGCCTATGGGGCGGCAATGGGGTCAATGGGGGCCTATGGGGCGGCAATGGGGGCCTAGGGGGGCCTATGGGGCGGCAATGGAGGCCTAGGGGGGCCTATGGGGCGGCAATGGGGGTCAATGGGGGCCTAGGGGGCGGCAATGGGGGCCTAGGGGGGCCTATGGGGCGGCTATGGGGGCCTAGGGGGGGCAATGGGGGCCTAGGGGGGGCAATGGGGGCCTAGGGGCGGCTATGGGGGCCTAGGGGGGCCTATGGGGCGGCTATGGGGCCTAGGGGGCGGCTATGGGGGCCTAGGGGGGCCTATGGGGCGGCTATGGGGGCCTAGGGGGGCAATGGGGGCCTATGGGGAGGCAATGGGGGCCTATGGGGCGGCAATGGAGGCCTAGGGGGTCCTATGGGGCGGCAATGGGGGCCTAGGGGGTCCTATGGGGCGCAATGGGGGTCAATGGGGGCCTATGGGGCGGCAATGGGGGGCAATGGGGGCCTATGGGGCAGCAATGGGGGCCTAGGGGGGCCTATGGGGCGGCAATGGGGCCAAGGGGTCCTATGGGCGGCAATGGGGGCCAAGGGGTCCTATGGGGCGGCAATGGGGGCCTAGGGGGGGCTATGGGGCGGCAATGGGGGCCAAGGGGTCCTATGGGGCGGCAATGGGGGCCTAGGGGGTCCTATGGGGTGGCAATGGGGGCCTAGGGGGTCCTATGGGGCGGCAATGGGGGCCAAGGGGTCCTATGGGGCGCAATGGGGGCCAAGGGGTCCTATGGGGCGGCAATGGGGGGCAATGGGGGCCTAGGGGGCGGCAATGGGGGCCAAGGGGGGGCTATGGGGCGGCAATGGGGGCCTAGGGGGGGCAATGGGGCGGCAATGGGGGCCTAGGGGGTCCTATGGGGTGGCAATGGGGGCCTAGGGGGGCCTATGGGGCGGCAATGGGGGCCTAGGGGTCCTATGGGGCGGCAATGGGGCCTATGGGGTCCTATGGGGCGGCAATGGGGGTCAATGGGGCCTATGGGGCGGCAATGGGGGTCAATGGGGGCCTATGGGGCGGCAATGGGGGTCAATGGGGTCCTATGGGGCGGCAATGGGGGCCTAGGGGGCCTATGGGGGGGCAATGGGGGCCTATGGGGTCCTATGGGGCGGCAATGGGGGCCTATGGGGTCCTATGGGGCGGCAATGGGGTCAATGGGGGCCTATGGGGCG